>NC_056739.1:455056212-455176212 GCF_019279795.1 Protopterus annectens
CTTTTCTATAAATTTACTTTGCCACTTTTTCTTTTCTTTAATACAGCCATCCTCCCTCAAGTTCTCATAGGTTCATAGGTTCATAGGTTTATACTAGGCTATCTGCCCTAAGGCATTTATAAGCCTAGCCCAAATTTTTGTGGCTTACGCCACCCCTTATATGAAAAATACTGTGCCCATTAGTTTGTTGTGCCTCTGTCCAGCAGTGACACAGAGATGATTCCCGGGGTAAACCTACGATCTCCCATCCACAGGTCTAGATTTCTCTTGAACAGAGTCAGCGAGGTGCTCTGCCTCACATGGACCGGGATTTTATTCCACAGCATAGGGAGTCTCTGAGTGATAAATCTATCCCTCCAGCACGTCCTATTTATATCCGTGCTAAGGTTTAAGTCGCTTGCTCTAGTGGTTTTGGTGGATTTGGATTTTGAGGTGGAGCATGTCCATTAATTCTGGGCTGGACATGGCCTTGTATGTCAGGCACATGTCACCTCTGAGCAGACGGTATGCGACTGAATAGAGCTGGAGTTTCTTCAATCTGGCAGCATATGACAGATTTTGGAGTCCTTTATCCTTTTGGTGAGGAACCTTGGGGTCTCTCCAATTGCTGCAGATGTCGGGTGAGATACATCCCGAATGGGGCATTGTACTCTATCATTGGTCTGATAAGTGAAGAGTACAGGGGAACAATGACCTCACTAGATCTGGATGTGAATCCTTCATGATCAGGTGGGCAATGTAGAAGGTCTTTCTAACCACTTTAGCAGCGTGAGTGTCAAAAGAAAGGCCACTGTCAACCTGGGTCCCCAGGTCCTGATAACCTCTTCTGTGCTTAGTGGATTGCCACCTATATGGTAGCTTGGGGTTACCTTGTTTTTCCCGAAAGGTATGACTATACATTTTTTGGCGTTTAACTTCAGGCCATGGCTTTGGCACCAGCCATCTGTTTCCGTGAGTCCCTTCTGAAGGATATCCGTGTCCGATGCACTTTCCACTATGGCGCCCAGTTTGCAGTTGTCTGCAAACTTTGTCAGCCAAAGTCCTCCCATGTTGGCCTGTACTTCCGAGAAGTAGATGCCAAACAATAGGGGGCCAAGGACCGAGCCCTGTGGGACACCACTTGTGACGGCTTGGAGTCTGACATAGCGCCAGCAACTCTAACCCTGTGGGTTCTGTCCTTAAGCCAGTTTGCAACCCATCTTGTGACATATGGGTTTACATTTAAGCTGGTAAGTTTTTCTACAATACCTGAGTAGGGTATTGTGTCGAAAGCCTTTGCAAGGTCAAGGTAGGCTGTATGGACTGCCTTTCCTCATCAATGGCCTTGGTGACTGTTTGAAGAAGTCGACCAAGTTCAAAAGGCATGATCTTCCCTTGACAAAGCCAAACTGGGTCGGGTCCAATGTCTGCAAGTCCCTATATCTTTGTTTATGAGCTCCATTATGATCCTCTCCATAGCTTTGCAGACTAGACTTGTTAAGCTTATGGGGCGGTAATTACCAGGGTCCGTGAGGCGCCTTTGTGGAGTGGGACCACAGTTGCCGTCGCCACTCCTTGGGCACGTATCCTGTGGTAAGGCTGAGATTAAACAGCTGCCTTATGTGCGGGTTTAATTCCTCATTTAGCTCGTGTAGCACACAGCCGGGGACACCATCTGGTCCCATTGATGCTGTGTTTTTAGCTTTAGAGAGAGCAGCTTTCACCTCGCGCATTTGAGATGTCCGGGAGGCTACACTCGGCTGGGATAGTTATCTCCCTTTAGGGGAGAGGGTGAAGTTTGCACTGAACCTGTCTGCCAATATGTTGGCAATGTCTGTGGGTTCAGTGATTTTTGTATCATTTTGGACTAATTCTGAGCATATCTGGGAGTTTCCACCCAGGTTCCTAACATAGCTGAAAAAGGTCTTATGATTGTCCTTTGAATCCATGGCAATTTTCTCTCAAAATTGGCCTTAGTTGATTTTATGAGTGCTCGTATTTTATACTAATAATGATCAGGGGTGACTTCCCTTTTATGGATTTTGTTCTATCATATAATAGCTTTCTCCTCTTATTGTAAAGTTTGTTAATGGCTGGGGTCCACCAGACTGGACGTTTGCCCTTTGTGGAAAGAGTCTTGGTTTTATTTGGGATTGCCTGATCCATGCAGTCCTGGAGGTGTTCATAGAAGGCATTTGTAAGGGCTTCCGCGAGCTTGGGTTGTGGTTTCCACTGGCTCAGGGGACTTGAAGGATACCACACCAGTCTTGAGTAGTGTGAAGTTTGCTTTAGAGAAGTTCTTCACTATGGTCTTTTTTGTTTGGGGTGGGGCGGATGTGGATTTCCAGTGAGATTAGTTTATGATCAGATCTCACCAATGAGGGATAAACTTCCGTGTGGAGCATTTTGTCCCCATGTTTGTGACAATGAGATCTAGTATATTTTCTCCTCTCGTGGGAACAGTGACTAGCTGTTCCATGGCATTTGAATTTATGAACTCCAGGAACGTTGGGCTAGAAAGTTAGGGCTTGAGTAATGTTCCCAGTCTATATTCGGGTAGTTGAAATCACCCAATATGATGGTGTTTGGAGATACAGTTATACCCTCCAGTGTCTTCAGGAAGGCTGTGTGGGGTTCCTGAGTTTGAGAGGGTGGCCTGTAGCATGCTACAATTTGTAGAGTAGTTTTGCCTATGGTTAGTTGCACCTGGACGGTTTTCGAAGCTTAGATGCGTTGCCACCAACCTGGAGGTGTGGGTATCCTTTATGAATATGGATACACCCCTCCTTTTGTGGTGTGGTCCGGGTTTTGGGGCGGAGCATGATATGAGGTAAAACCTAATAGTGCCGGGGTGCTCTCAGGAGCCTTGAACCAGGTTTCAGTTACAGCACAGACATCGATGTTCTCCATACTGAGAAGGGCCTCGAGTGCGTGCATTTTGAGATTTAGACTTCTGGCATTGAGCAGCATTACCCTCAGTTTCTTCCCATTTTTGTTTTCTAGGGTGGTAGGTTTAGAATTTGAGCCTTGCCTAAAAAAGGCACTATGGGGTGGCAAGAGCCTTAGCCAATATCCGGAATCCCAGGGGTGACAGGTGCAAGCCGTCCCTTGCGAAGCAGCGTGGCTTGTCAAGCATGTCATCCCAGGCAGATAGACACTGGATCCCCTTCAAATGACACCAGACACCAAGCCAATTGTTAAAGCTGATCATCTTGTCTCTATATTGTGGCATCATTCTTGGTGAAGGAAGGATACTGCTCAGGGTTAGGGTCATACCTGCCTGGGCTACATAATCAGAGAGCTCCTCTATGTCTCTTTTCATGTAGTCCAGGGAGGTACATCTCAGGTCGTTCACACCAGCATGGACAATGACTGTGTCATATTTGTACTTGCCGTGGGTGACCAGTGCTTGTGTTATGTGGCGGATTCTAGCGCCCGATAGGCAGCTCACTGTGACCCTCTCCTTGCTCAGCCTGGTGAGTGGGACGTCAGTGTGTCTGACTATGGAGTCACCTATTACAAGTATGTTTGGTGTTGTATTTGGCCTTAAGGGCTGTGACTGCTTTGCACACTGCTTTTGTGGTTTATGTGATGCTTGTGGGGTGTCTTGAGGTAGCAGTTGTTTGGGTGTCTGCTTTGGAGGCCTCTCCTGCTTAGGTAAATTTTTACTCAGAGCCTCCGAGTATGTCTTTGTGTGTTTATGTGTTTGATTCAGTGGAGTGGTAGTATTATGTGAGGCTGGTTTTGTGGTGTGTGTAGTTTCCTTCTCCTCCTGTCTGGTCTTGCCAGTCCTGAGTTGAGAGAGCTCAGCCTCCAGTTTGGCTAAATAGCTGCATCTCTCGCAAGTATTTGTGTTATGTGGGAGGAGGAGAGGGTTGTCTGTGTACATGAGGCAGTTATAACATTGCCTCAAGATTCCCAGATTCACCAGCTGGACCGGAAGGGAGATTGACAACTGACCTTTGGACATGCTAGAATAATATTGGGAAATCCTTAATTGAAAACAAGGGCCAGTGGGGAGTGAGGGTGTAGTGCTTTTAATTTTTAGTGCTGACTTATATATCCATGATATTTGTTAGTGATAAATCACCAAAAGGTGAAATATATAGACTGACAAAAGTAGGAAGTAATGTATATGGGTATGGCAGGGCAGAAGACAAGAAAAAGGACCACCCCATACAGCTGGGCAATTGCCAATACCATAAATACTAGGTTAAGTATATAAAATACTTAGCTCGTAATTAGCAGTCAATTAAATACCAGTACCTCCAACTAAAGATTCTGTATATTATCATATACTAAACAAGTATCATAAATAGGTCTGTTAATGTCAACAGAACCAAATGATGAAAAAAATATAAAGTAGTGAGAAGGACAGTATTCACATACCCAATATTATTTAGTTAAAGCTAAGACCATTAGCTAAACATATAATATTCAACTGGGTATTTATATCCAAACTTGGGTATAGTATATATGCTTATTAATTATATCAAAGTGGAATGTACCCAGTATGTTCTTGCAGCCAAATACGTCACAGCGGTAATTCCAAATAGCTGTATATACCAAGGAAAAGACTAAAGGTAGTTGGAACAAACGTGATCTAATATGACCAGAGCACCTCACTATATAAAAATAGATCTGGTATGTTATTTTGTTTGGTAGGTAACTGATCATTCAAAAATAAGTATCAGACCAAGAACAGAGGACAATATTACAGTAATCATAGATTGAACTATAAAGTTCCAAATCTAGAATAGAGCTTCCATCCAAGGAATCTGTATGCGTAGGTGTATTGGATACCCGCACCTACCAATATTTAAATGGTCCCTGATATAAATCCTTACACATATATTAATTAATGCTTACTGTAATGTATCACCAAAATGTTCTGAGTATCAATAGACATACATTGACATAAGTTTCCATAAAAGTATATAATGTTCAACAACAATCTTTAAAAGGCCCTGATAAACCCTATCATAGATGAAACCATATAAGGATGTAAATAGAATAGCTCAAATACTCTTCTTAAATTGGCTTGAAGCAATATTAGCCCAATACTATGCAGCTAAAATAGCATAAAAGCATAAAATACACCTCAATATTGTAGCATCCTGCATGGTATAATAAATGTATTACAAACCTTAAATAATGATTTTAAATACATTTAAGTATGTTGTTAACGACTATATAACTTGCATGGTTTGAAGCACCAAAAATATATGCATAGTATCAAAGAATCACATATAAACCATAGAGTTTTCCATAAAATAGATAGACATAGTGACATTTGTCAAAAATGACATGCATACACACTGAAAAATGAATTGGTTCAAATGTCAAGGACTAAAAGATGCAAAACAAGTAATATTACACTGTATAAACTTCACAATGTCCCAAATGACCATAGACATTATGTTATTGACCGGCTAGAGTCCTCAAACATACAAAAAATGGCGCATGTAGTCAAAAACCACGCCAGAAATGCTGATGTATTGTCTTCACTTAGGTCAAATGTAAATCCAGTTGTAAGCAGTTCCACAAAGCGTCGTTTTAGCCCCAACACGTTACAAATGAACTGAAGGTTAGAATAGATGATAGTCGAAGAAAAGACCCAAAACGCATATAGATCCGAAAAAATGTCCGCTTATTCTTGGCCCCGTAATTGTCAAATGATATATAGTTCCAAAAACACACAACAGTATCAGAAAATATAAATATGTTGTCTTCCTTAGATCCTGTATTCAATCCAGTTATATACGATTCCAAGAAAGCGTAGTAGGCCCAACACGTTACATTACAGGTGAACCATAGTTCAGGGTAAGAGAAAATCACGAAGATTCTCAAAATATGTATATAATAACGAACTGTTAGAAATATCCGCTTATTCTTGGCCCCATAGTATGAAGTTGGTATATAATTCAAAAAAACACACAGTACCTGCATTAATGTAGACCACGCGTTAATAATACCCAAAAAAATGGCGCTTCTTACTTTTGGTTTGCCATATGCATGTCCACAATTCTCACTGCCCCAAGATCCAAGACGGAACCAAGTCCCAAAATCGGATATCAATGTCGAAAATCTCTTTTTTCTTATGTAGCAATCTACCTGTTAACTCTTATTTTCTTTCCTCATTTATAACCTTAGGAATCTAAAACAAATGCACAGACTCCATGTACATTACTGGATTGGCTAAGTTCTACCCTCCACTTTCCTTACAATAATAAACAGTTTCTCACCTTACAGGATTCGGGCTTGAGACTCAAAAACTAAATATAATTTCCTTTGTATGAAATTAATCTGGAAAGACGTATACTCGTCTCATGTAAGCTAACTTTACTAATATGTATACTCACATTAAAGAACAAAAAATCCCTGTAGTGTGCTTTTATTCCAACTATTGTCACGGAACTTCTTCAGAACTAAACAAAATTCAAAAAAGCACATTTAAATAGTATACTTATGTCACATGACCCGGCTTCTTTAAAACCAATCAATTAGCTAAAAATGTATATAAAATGCCGGACAGAAATCACAGCATGCCAGATAAGCAACACGGCTAGAATCACAGATGAAATGGCCAGTCACTGTATTCCTTTAACAGAGAAGGTATCCCAAATGTTTATATATTTACACTGGTTGCAAGTAAGTTCTTGAAGGATTGATTTTTCCTATATACTGTACATGGCTTGTCCCTCAGTTTTTCGACTAACGAAACATAGGACTTAAAAATGCTCTAATAGTGGTGAATGCACTCAGCTATAGCTTTGCTATCAACCAAAAAAGTTGTGATAAACAGTTTTAAAAGGTTGGTTATTGGGGTTAGGTGGCAAAGTCACTGTTTTTGTCCTTAGCTTGTCATACTCAGTCAAAAACAGCATCATAAGAAACAATCGGTGCCAACTGTACCACCTGCCCTTCGACTACGGCCTTTTTCTGGTGGCATGGATGCCAACTGTTATAAATAACTATTTGAAAAATTACTTTTCCAAAAAACAGTGACAGTATAACAAGCTTCAGACAAATCCTTCATAAGCTGGATATCTAAATAAGAAATATGGTCAAAATCAAACTTATACGTAAACTTCACAAACTTAATGGTATTGTCTAAATAACTTAAAAACTCCAGTATCTCTCCACTTTCCTTACAATAATACACAGTTTCTCTTCTTAAAGGATTTGGCCTTGAGCCCTCAAAAACTAAATACAATTTCCTTTGTCTGAAATTTGCCTGGAAAGACATACTCTTCTCTCATGTAAGCGAACTTTACTAAAATGTATACTCACATTAACCTTTCCCTTTTTGGCATATTTTCCAGTGATATATTTTCTTTCTTTTTCAACATCCTACCTTATCCCCTATTGATTACATCTTATTTTTCAGAACAAGTTTCCGAATCCATTTCACCTTCCACTTCCACTACAACACCAGATCTGATCTCCAAACTTTTTGTGTAAAAAATTTCCCCCTGTTTTTGCTGATTATTTTCCTCAATGTTCTCATTTCTCTGAACTTTCACTGACTTACATCAATTCTTCATCTGATGCTTTCTCTACCTTTTTTATTTCTTCTTCACGCATCTTTGCCTTATGCATCTGAAAAGTTTTCCACCATACTCTTAACTTCCCTATGTCCTGTAAAATGTCCTTCACTGACTCAAACATATTCCATGCCTTCCATGATGTATTCCTTGCAGAGTTAGCTCATTCACTGTACGATAGATAATCCACAAAACCTGTACTTTTTTCTTTAACTTTAAACTGACTTTTCGTATCTGCTTTTACCTGCAGAGCCACTTTTCTGTTCTCACCTTTACATTTTACAGTCTTCACCAGTTCACCTTCATATGACATAAACTAACAAAGGTAACATCTTTTAAATCTTACCTTGTGTCGTACATTTTACAGCTTCCTATTTACTGCATTCATCATCAGAACAAGGATACTCGCATTCAATTGATGTTCTTGTTTCACCTTTTTATTCATTGTATTCTGTTTCCCATTCATCCGTTCACCATAATACCCATGTTTTCCACACATACTGACTTTACTACCTTAATCGCCTTCTCCTCAAACACATACTTACTCGGTATAGCCATGCCTGAGTAAGACATACACTATCACACGATAATAACTTTCCTTCCCCTTTTACTCTGAAAATATTGTCCACATTGTTAATAACTAATATTTCCTTTACTTGCTTTTCTATACCTCCATGCATCACTTCATATACTACTTCTTTTAATGCTTCTTCAACACTTTATTGCAATATTCTGATAAATAACTTATAATTGGTGTTTCCCAAAGTAATAGGCTCCCAATTCTGTCCCTTCTTACATATAGAAATTATTACGCTCACAAGTTTTTTTTTCTGTTGTATACCTTCCTCTAACCATTCATTCATCCTTCCATTCATGATTTTCACAAACATTTCATTCTCCCCCACAGTCATTTTTATAAAAGTCATTACCTAGTCCATTTGGTCTTGGATCTGTGCTCTCCTTCATTCCTTTAACACATACTCTAATTTGTTCTGTATGGTCATCCTTTCTATTTCTACTCCTTTTACCTTCCAGCTCCCATTTTTAACTCATTCAGCCTCATTGTACATTTTATCTGCACATCTTGCCACTATAGTAATAATTTTATTGTGTGCATAAGTTATTTCCCAATTTTCATCCTTAATTTAAAACTGTCCAGACATTGCTGGTGCATGTGTATGTGTGTGCGTGTGTGTGTGTGTGTGTGTGGGGGGGGGGGGGGGGCAGTGCTTGGTGAACAACAGAAGAGCCATAAACCACCATGGAGTTTAGATTTAAAATGAGTCAGAACTTACAAACTAAAGGAGGTAGGTTCACTGGATTCTAAGGAAACCATTTTAATACTGAATCACTGACTAGTTAGAAAGATGTACAATATCTTATGTGAAAAGCAAGCAACCAAGGAAGGTGATGTTAAAGCTAGAGTTCTCCTTCAGACAAGAAAACAACTTACTACATAGAATGATCTAAGACTTTGTATGCACTTTATCCCCATAATACAGATTTGCATCTCTGGTACCACTGTTTTTTGTCGGTGTGCTGCTACACAGCATGTTAAAATGCAATACATTATTAAAACAGGATGAAGAAAAAGGAGAGATATCTTAGTCTTTTGGATGTCAGAGTCCATCTGAATTATAATCTGCCCTCTGTAACTAATGGCAGCTATCTGTTTTCAGTACTGTATCAGGGAATGCCATTGGGAACATATAGGATGATAGAGCCCTTTATATTTCTGGGAATGTAAGAGCAAAATGATTTTGAGTTCATCACACCAACATTTTAATGTGAAGTATACTGTGCCTTAGGTCTTCAAAGAAAATGTTATACCAGAAAATCTGTTAATCCTGTGATGGTCACTCACTTGTATCCCACGTGTGGGGAAGGAACATATGTTATCAATACTCTAATGCCATAACATCTACCAGTTGTGACAACTTTTATTACATATCTAAAAATGCAAACAGATTGCCACTCTTCATATAAGGCACATGGAAGAGAATGACCATTTTTAGTAGAATAATGTCTTGCATACCATCTTCATATGTTCTTGGGTCATTCTGCACTTCAAAGCAGAGTGAAGTCATTGTCTTTTTGATAGCTAACTGCAAGGTCTTATGAATTCCCTATGAACCTGCTAAAGATTGTTTTCTTTCATACTAGCCAAGTATTCATGGCCGTCTATGACCTCCATCCATTTTACTGTTTGGGCCCATTTGAGGCATTAACACAGAAGTGCACCATCCCCAGGTTGACACCACTACCTCATGCATACATGTCTGTTCACACAGTTGGAAGTGCACAGTCCTTGGACTTTAGCCAGCATTCGAGGTTTCATTATCCTTTTGGGAGAATCAGTTCTGCTGTTGTGTATAGACTTGTACAGTTGCAACAAAAAGCACTATATACATTTATGTATACAGATGCAGTGACTGTCTGAAGGGTCACTCGAGGATTCGGCTATGACTAGTAAGAGAGAGAGAGAGATGCAAGCTGACTGCTCCATTCCAAACATATTCATTACAGAGGTGCTTAACATTGCTGTCCTTGGTCTCAGCAATGGCCATTCTGTCACTAATCCTTAACCTCTAATCCAGTTAAGGACACTTGCCTCAGGATGCTTAATCCTCCCATTGTTTTATTCCCTCAGATAAATTATGCCCTTCACCAAACCTAGGTCACCAGTATCACAGAGTGACACCTTCACTGTGAGCCAGAAGGAAAATGCAATGTATAGATACATAGATAGATAGAGATAAATAGATAGATTACAGCTGCCAATCAAACACCATGGTTTGGAAAACTAGGGAAATTACCTATTCAGACATGGGAGGAACATGCAAACTCTCCACGTCTTTCTCATTTTCTACCCCCTTCACATCTCCAAGCCAGCCTTTCATCCTTCGAGTACCCAAAGTACTGATCATACCCAGGTTACTGCTATTATAACAGGAATATTTTCTCTGTCTCATACGGACAGCTACTTTACTTTGATCTCATCAGACAGTGTCATCCCATGTTCTAACTTTTGATTCAGTTTCCTCTGTGCCAGGGTTCACAGTATCTAAATAATGGTCTTTGGTCCTTAAGAAGCTATCAAATTGATGCCAGTCTTCCATGGATCACAGCCGTTATATAATTAGTGGTTTCTCCTTGTGTGGATAGCATCTTACTGATGATTAGAAATGATTACATATAATATGCTTATTCTGTATGTTTTTATTGTAATTCATAGGCTAGGTGTCCAGTGTTCTTGGAAACATATTAGACTGTCCATTTTCCTTTGCATATCCCTACCATTGGTTATACAATAATACAAAAGTAAAGCTTCACACATACCAAAACTACTTAAAATGTGTATTAAGCAATCTGTAAACTGTTTCCATCACAAGACGTAGATGCTTTGACTTTGCTGTATGCCTGTTTCAGCTTGTACACTGTTTTCTTTCCCAGATATTAACTTTATGCTGTTGCTCTAATCAGTGCAATGATATCTGAATGTCAGGATTTTTGTTAAAGTTGTGTAATAATATCCCATCCTGTGTCTCACTTGTTCCTTCTTCTGAGGGCAAGAGCCATGTGTCTCTGGATGAGGTGAGATCCCCTATGACCCATTCATTCCTATCCAGTGGCCTTCATCACCCCAGTCATTCACATGGAAGTAAGAGTCAGGTATTAGAGCCAGGCCAGATGCTGGCCTTGTAGAGGCTCTTGCTGTATCCTGCCTAATTCCATCCCAGTATGCTCATTGTGGCTGCCACACCTGGAAGAGACTTGAGTGGACTCACACATGTACCTTTCTGATTCAGTGGTACTCACACCACTTCAACAGCCCAGACCTACCTGTCCTTTTCCATGAGTAAGCACATATCCACCAGAAGGTATCACTAATGAGGCCACTCTGCACCCCACCCCCTTTGGGACAGGTAAGCTGGCATTGTCAACAAAAGTCTGTTCTCCACAACCCAACCAATCCAGTACCAATGTCATTAAAAAGACAGGGTTGCCTGGGTTGTAGGCAGGACTCCAGCTTTCTTCACTATTTCATGAAGGCCAAGTTGAGTTTGCCTTGTTTTACTCAGAGTAGATTTATTTTTATTTTATTTTATTTTTATTTTATTTTACATTTGTTGACCGGGCTAGTCCAGCTGGATATATGTCCATTTTCAGTGGAGGCCCGGGGAGAAAAACTCCACAATACAATAACCAAATATGACAAACAAAATATATCAAGTAGACATTGGTACATTACAAATCTTTATGTTATATTACATAACTAGGATTTTATATTCTGTATACCAGTAGGAACAGAAGCCTGATGTAAAAATAAGCTTGATACAACAGTAGTATGAAATAATAATGGAAATTATAACTAAGATACTGTAGATACTATGGTCACACAAGAAATCAGAGGATAAACACTAGTGTTGAATGGATAGAGTATACAAAAGCAAATAGGAGGATACAATAATAGTGTTTAGTCTCATAAAAGTTGAGGTGTGATATGAACACAGTTGGAAATTCAACAGTATATACATATTTACAAGAGAAAAGAATCCTCAAAAAGGTCAAGCTCATTGCTATCAGAGAGTTAACACAAGATAATGTTCAAAAGAGGCTAGGAATCACGGGAGTCTTGAAAAGGGGTATGGTTGTTTCAAGTTTTCATGTCAGGTTCCAAAAATACCTGTAAATGGCAGCAGTTCCACATTTTTTACACACATTCAAATCACATACTTTTTTTTTTTTTTTTTTTTTAGAAAAAGCACTTACAAGTATTTTGGTATACAAAAAAAAGAAATCTAGAGATAAATACATAAATAGCCACAACCATAATAATAATAAAAAATCATTAGGAATGTCTGAACAAGCAGACTGGATTCTGATTACGTGGTATATACAAACAAATAATTTAAGTTTAAATAAGTCAAAAAAAGAGTTTAGAACAGCAAGAACCCAATCCTCTCCCAGTAAATATATCCAACCCTTGAAACTATTTGCATAAACATGTTGTAAACTAAGCATAAACTTCTATAACCTTAGCATAACTATAATATATCTTTATAATTATTTATTTATTGACATTTGATTATCGGGAAAGCCCGACTGAAAAGGAGCCCATTTTTGGCGGAGGCCCAGTGAAAAAAGTCCCAAAGTATTAAAATACATTTTAATAATAACAATTTTGCAGTCTTTAAAAATATAAAAATACAGTTTAAATAATTACACCAAGTTAGATATAATATAAAAAACATTGGTTAAAATAGATATAAGCTTTGTGGTAATGCTTTTATAGTTAGAAACATTTTAGCCAGTTTATAGAGAAATTAAAGGTAAGTTGGTATGACACAAACAGGAACTGCAATATGAAGTGAGAGAAAAGTAGGCTTATGGTACATTTAGAGAGAAAGCCAGGGAGATAAACTGACATAAATAAGGAACTGAGTGAAAAAGGGAGAGTTAGGAGATTTAAGGTATGAATAAACATTTGTCCACATTTAGGGATATAGTTTATCCTGGCATTAAGCAAGAACAGAGCCAGCTTTTGGCTAGGAAGGCTTTCAGAATGGTTTTGAAGGATGCGTGGGAGGGTATTGACCTGATGGATAGAGATAAGTAGTTTCAGGCCTTAACAACATTGTACAAGTACAGAAAATGCCCAACAGATTTGAT
The DNA here is from genome assembly GCF_019279795.1 of Protopterus annectens. Taxonomy (NCBI): domain Eukaryota; kingdom Metazoa; phylum Chordata; order Ceratodontiformes; family Protopteridae; genus Protopterus; species Protopterus annectens. Next base: position 455,069,412 of record NC_056739.1, read on the forward strand.
AGGTTTGCAGACAGACAAGGAGCTTTTGGTCAAAGGATCGTAATGACCGACTAGGAGCATAGTTGTATAGAATGTTATTTAATGTTGGACAAGCAGATAGATTCTGGATAATTTTATAGGTGGTAAGAAGCTGTGTATGTTAGTTGATGGGGTAGTCCTAACCATTTTAGTTTTTTCTTTAGTGCTATAGAGTGGTGGGTTCTGAATGGGGTATTTGCGTCAAATTTAGCAACTTTGTTATAGCATTGTTCAAGCTTTGATTTTATAAGGAAAGTTGAAAAATTAATGCACTGTTGAGAGTGCCAGAATATTAATCAAGATACCTAAGTCTAAGATTCAGAAAATATGAAGTATATGTCTGATGATCTATTCTTGAATATATTTTTAGCAAAATAGGCCCTTTACATTCTTTCAGTCCTTTCTATTTCTTCTTTTCTGGCTTTGATACAATTTTGACAGCTTTTATGTGTTGGGTTGCTATATCTGTAAATACAGACCAATTCATACTTTTACCACCTAACCATTTTTGTGACTGTAAAGTTTTAAAAAATATGAGACAGTGATCATTATATCCAAGATATCCTCATGAGCTTTAGTAGAAAAGAAATGTGATAAAATTAGTTACCAAATTCCTACAATATTTTCTTATCATAGTAATCAATTCATAAATTATTGAATCAGAGTAAGGAGACAGTACACCACAAAGTTTCATCATCTCATCATCATAAACACATATATAATACTTTGTGTATAAATAATGCCTTGACTATGCTAGGCAAAAAATATATAATGCACACAGATGTAGTGAATATATTACACATGCATAATGTAGCCCTGGGTACAGATTAAAGAATTTTCTTGAAGTTAGTAATTGGTCACTAATTTAAAATAATACATACTAGTGAAAATGATATGCCTTACTTAGGGTAGATACACAGGTATTTCTGTATCATAAAGAAGATGTTTTTAAATACTCATTGATTCCCTAAGCATATCCTTTAATGTTAGCCTTTATGTTAATAACTTCAGACCAAAATACTTCTTATTTTGTGTTCATTAGCCTGCTGTAAATCTATATCATTATAAGCGGTCAAATACTAGAATATCAAGCAATATTATCACTGAATGAAATTAAGACACTAAAAAGATACATTTCTTATCATAAGGCATGTTGAAAATTATGACATGATGAAGGGAATCCCAAGTGTCTGGCAGAATGCTCAAGTCTATTTTTATAAATGTATAGGCTAATGTGGACCTGCTATTTAAAAGACAGAGTCCTGAGTATTGGGTGTGAAAGGTACTTATGGGAGATATGCCCCCTAAAGTAGTTGGTTTACTCTAAGTTTAGTGCAGATTCAGGTGGAAAGTAATAGTTCTTGGGTGTAGTACTCAAGTTTCATAAACATCCCTTTTCAGAACTACTATTTCTGTAAAAATAAAAACAGGCTTTGGTACTCTTCCAGCTAATTAGAAACGTTTCTTCAAAATCATTAATAAAGCTTTCCTTTTTCACGTTTTTCTAGTGGCATCAAAATATTGTTTGCAATGTTGGCATTTGTCCAATTAAATGTATGAGGCAATAGAATGATTATTTTAGGCATGGCCTAGCAGACAACTGAAACAATGGCATTACATTGTACAAAAAAGTATGAAGGCACATGGATACCATTACTAAAGTCAGACAACTTATTATACAAGACATGATAAATGTGTGTGCAACTCATCAAAGATGGCTAATGACATTAACACAAAATCCACAGAGTATTACAGACTATAAATAAAACTATGCCCTCAAAAAAACAAAATTTTTGTGGAGCATGTGTTTGGGCTACTGAAGTCATTCTTTCACTGTGTGGATGCAGCTAGTGTTGCCATGCATTATCACCTTGGGACAGGTGCTAATTTTTTTCAGCAATTGCAATGCTACACAATATGATACTTAGAATGTAGTTACAGCAGGGAGGGCAATTGCAGAAGGAACATCTCCAAACATATCTGAAAGTGAAAACTGAGCCAGATAAGAAAAGAGTGAAGGAGCCACCAAGTAGGAGATTAAAATGGTAGGTGAAAGTGGACACAGTATGCCATGGTACTGGCAAAGAGGGAGAAGCTTGCACAGAGCTTCATCCCACAGGGTAGCATATACACTGCAGTAAAAGTGATACATGTAAACTCAATACCAGACTGTGCTTATCCATTCAAGTACTGACCACAATATGCATCAGACATAGACAATCCAAGTAACAAAGTACAAAGGGCAAGGCACTGTTATCATCATTTGTACAGGTGAGAGAAGCAACACAACTGTATAGTGTCTCAGGGAAATGTATGAGTGCTGCAGTGTATGTGTAAGATGTGGAGCTTGAAGGGAATACTAATAAATGTGCTAATAGACTGCTGGCACTGGTTGTTTGAGAATGTGAGGAAAATGGGCTGTAGTGGTGTGTGTTTGTGTGTGTGTGTGTGTGTGTGTGTGTGTGTGTGTGTGTGTGTGTGTGTGTGTGTGTGTGTGTGTGTGTGTGTGTGTGTGTGTTTGTGTGAGAGAGTGTGCAAACACGTTGGAACATAGTGTCAGCAGTAGTTGCAGCTCAAATGGACATACATGATAGATGGTTGGGCATGACATGTGCCACCCAGGAAAACTGCCTCTTTCAGGTGTTGAACAAGTAAGCAGCAGGCATACATCTCAACTTCATAGAGCAAGACCTCTGAACAAAGCCATTGATAATGGGAGGACAAAGGCCCAAAAATAGGGACACTTTTTAAGTATTGCTCTTACAAACTTAGAAAAATAATAGAATAACAGGTTTTGCATTAGCATGAATTTTCTGAAGGGAATGAAGTCTGGAGCTCAAATGACTGTCATTATTTTCTGACTTCAACCCTCAATTATTTGCTAGAAAACCACAATTTTATGAGAAATGGACCAAAACTATGAGGCAGAAATCTAGACATTATACAAAAATCTGTACAGTTGAGACCCTGTCTAGATGTAGGTGTGCTGCATAACCATGACCACTGTCCATCACCAAACATGCCATTGTTACCACTGCCAGGACCTTGGAGATGCCCTCTCCTCCCCATAGCTACCTTCACACCTAATGCTGCTCTAGAAGAGCTGATGCTGGTGACAGTGTCTTTAGCCATCCACATCCACGACCACACCTGCCATGTGACATATGATCCTGAGAATAGCTGTCTTGCATCAATACACAATCAGTTTTATCAAAAACTGTCAATATGGGGCATACACTCTTGGAGGTCATCCTGCATATCTTGCATTATCCATATCAATTTTGCAAAGGATGTGGTGCTACTAGCCTGTGTTTCCATGATAGCCCTGCACATACTTTGGGTCTACACAGCTAGATCAGGGGGAAGGTGGTACCCATGCAGCATCAGTACTCACATCCATGTGGTCACTCCCATACCACATGGGACTTGTGGCAGACGATGAAGCCTGGGCTATAATGGGTGACACAGCACCCTGACTTTTGAGTGTCCTCACTAAGCTGTCCACGTTGTACTTTTTGAGTACTTTCAGGTAGAGCGGATGTTTCCATGACTTGAGCAGGGCATCCTGTATGTACACAGTCCTACACAGGCACTGTACACCCTGACATTGTCAGCTGTTCACCGCAGTCATAAGAACGGAAAGATTCTTCTGCATTAGGCAGTAGAAATTCCACGACAGAAGTGCCAGATAGACAAACACCTGTGAACACAGAAAAGCATAAAGTGTAGCAATAGTATTGCCATCACCTGTACTTTATCCCTAGTGCAGATTTAATACTACAGTGCTTACCAGTAATAGTGTATAATAACTTACCTCATGCAGGTGCCTATATTGGTCATTCCTCTGGTGTTCCTATAGTACCCAAAACACACAATATTAGTGAGGTGTGCAGTGATAAAGGGAGAAGTCAAACACTATCATGGCTACCTGGGACACCTGCAATGAATATTCTTGGGGCATCTTGCTGTTTGGCTACAAGGTCCAGCACCACATCATGGGACTGTAAGGAGTCCAGAGGCCAGATGTTCCTCCATCTCCATTACAGGTGGATCAACTGAATCCCCCCACTCATTGCCTGACCTTTCTGCATAAGGTAGAGAGCCTGTTTATCAGCACCCCATGGTAATGTTGATGGCCCTGCTTCTCAATTGCTCAGAGTTCTGAGACCTTGCTCTTTCAAATCTTCTCAGTGCCAGTTATATTACTGCATGTATAATAATACACTGTCTGAGTATGCTAATACGATATACTTTTCCACTTATATACAGTATACCACCCTTTTATATGCCCTATTGGGAGTGTTAAAAGTACACATAGAAGTAAACTATAACCTTCAAACACTAATCACACAATAACAATTAACGTACAAAAGCAAAAGCAGTGATGCACGACTATAGCAAATACTTTTATTATCACAAACGCGGTAAGCACTTTCACACTCCAAAACAGTGCTTCATCAGACCATGTTAAAGAAACTATACCATGCACTTAAATAATAAGATCATCATGAATACTTCCACCCACATTTTTCAACCTAATAAAAGTAGTCTAGCAAGAAAATATTTAAATTACTTAAAAAGGCCTCTCCTTTTTAACGCAGATTTTAAAGAAACCCTGCCATTCAACCCCAGAAGCTTGTTTGCCAGTAAGGTAATGATCCAATGTAATTCACGTTCCTCAGTATAATTCCTAAAATCAACCTTACGTTCACTCATCCATGCCATTTCAATCACCCTAAAAACAAAATAATGTGCTTGGCAAGGAAGTTCCTGGAAACCTTCTTACGTATACAATACAAATGGTCCCTAATGCGTTCTGCAGGAGAGCGATTCGTTTTTCCCACATAAAAACTTGTACATTTCAAACAATTAGCAATATATATCTGCTGATAAGGGAGGGGCAGTGATAATTATGGATTATGGTTACTACAGAACCTCTATTTTTGAAATGTTAGCTGATGAGAAAACTTATCAAACTATTGATGAAAGTTATGCTACTTCTATAGAAAGGAAAATTACAATGTTTTTAGAATATTTTTTTTAGCAGTGCTATAACTATTGATTTAGTACAATATTTTACTACTGACTACCCTTTGATACTGCAGTTCCAGGGATTACTGAAAATACAGAAGAATGCTGTTTTTCCACCATTTAGGACAATTTTATCAGGACAAGGATGGCTGACAGAACCCTTTTCTATATTTATAGAGAAAAGTGTTAGACCAGTCCTGAATCAAACTAGAACTATCCTGAGAGACACAAAGCATTTTTAAAATGATTTGTATGAATTTACTAGTAGAAATGAAATATCTGAAAACTGCCTTTTAGTTGCGCTTGATGTAGTATCTCTATTCACTACTATACTCCATTTTGAAGGAATAGAATTGACTAGAGAATTCCTAAGAAGGCATAGTAGTTATGATCATACAGAGGTAGATTTGACATGTCTATTTCTAGAAATACTATTAGAAAATGATGTCTTCTTGTTTGAAGACTCTTTGTTTTCATAAAAATAAGCATAGCTATGGGCACATCATGTGCCAACAGCTACACCAATGTGGTCCTTGCCCAATGGGAATCCAAATATGTCCTGGGTATTAACAAATATAATTCATGCATAAAGTTTTATAGAAGGTTCATTGATGATTGCTTTTTGATTTGGGAAGGGACACTGGGCAAATTGACAGAGTTTGTGAAATATCTACATTCAACCACTACATTTTTAAGATTTACTTATCAATTTTCATGAGAGTCCATAGATTTTCTAGATGTACAGATCTCTAGACATTCCAATTCTGGATTTGAAACAGGTATGTATAGAAAGCCCTGCAGGAAGAATACAGTGTTACAAAGGGGTATTATGCATTCTGGATATATTTATAAGAATGCTTTGAGGGGCCAAGGTATGCATGTATCACGATTGAATACTTCTGAGACAGGATTTCAGAGAGATTTCTGTACTCTTAAACATGAATTTTTGGGGAGAGGATATAGGAATATAGAAGTGAAGAACATGCATGATGAGAGTATGAATTTTAGGAATAACAGAGCATGCCCCTATTTCTCTGCTTTGAAGGAGGGAGAGACAGAAGATCCCTTATCTTCTAGTGAACTATGAGCTAAGCCTACAGGTGTTCTTTTGTCACTTTATTTTACTAGTGATGTTAAAATGATTTGTGACAGCATCAGAATGAATTGGGCTATTTTACAAGTAGATGAAAGTGTAAAAGATGTAGTGGGAGATAAACCTTTATTTCATTTTAAGAACAGGAAATCCTTAAAAAGGCAGTTATGTTACAATAATACTAGAGTTCTATTAATATTAATGGAGATAAGATACGACCCTGTAACAAATATAATTACTGCACATATATTAACACCTCAAATCTTTTTGTTCATCTGCTAACAGGTACTGAGTTTAAGTTCAGGGCACAAGCAGATTGTGCTACAGTAAATGTTATACATATTGCTAATTATGTGAAATGTACAAGCTTTTATGTGGGAAAAACTAATCGTTCTCTTGCAGAGCACATTAGGGAGCATTTGTATTGTATACGTAGGAAGGATCCCAGGAACTCCCTTGCCAAGCACATTATTGAAAAGGGAGAAGGTCATTCTTTTGTTTTTAGGGTGATTAAAAGGACATGGATGAGTCAACGTAAGGGTGATTTTAGGAACTATACTGAGGAACTTGAATTACATTGGATCATTACCTTACAGACAGACAAGCTTCCGAGATTGAATGGCAGGGTTTCTTTAAAACCTGCCTTAAAAAGGAGAGCACTTTTTAAGTAATTTAAATATTTTATTGTTAGACTATTGTGATTAGTTTGTTTGAAAAATGTGGGTGGAAGTATTCATGATGATTTTATTATTTAAGTGTATGGTACAGTTTCTTTAACATGGTCTGATGAAGCACTGTTTTGGAGTGTGAAGGCACTTATCGTGTTTGTGATAATAAAAGTATTTGCTATAGTCGTGCATCTGTGCTTTTGCTTTTGCATGTTAATATTTATTTTGGGCTTTGTTGCACAATTATTCCTTGAGAGATATATATTTATTTTAACTAATCACACAATCATCAAACAAACATTTGCCTCCTACACATAACACAGGTAGCAGGTGTGGTGGTGCCCCCCCACAACATCACAGTACTTTCTTTTGTAGAACTTGGCACATGCCCTTCCAAAAGGGCATCACAGGATAGCACATACTCACACACACACACACACACACACACACACACACACACACACACACACACACACACACACACACACACACACACACACACACACACATTACCACATAGAGGACCACTGTACTAACATAATGTCAGTGTAGCAGTACAATGTTACTATTATATGAGGCAATATCTGCATCCTAAAAATAAGCTATACAGCTGTGGCCCATCTTATCACATCACAGTGCTGGCCTGGCTCGTTTAAGAGCTACACTACATAATTGGTTTGGGTGTGCCTCACATTAACCTTGATATCCCTTGTGTACACCTATCTCTGTGCCTAGTTCACAATTTTTCCCATGTTAAAAAACACTTAACTTCCACTGCATGGAGCATGTAATCAGTGTAGATACTGTACATTCTACAGCAGACTAAAATTCAAATTGGGGCATCCACATCCAAAATTATTTTAGGAGATGGTAACTCTGCTTCAACAGGTGTTATATACCTGTTTTTTGTGAAGGATGTGGACATTTACATATAGGGCAGACTGAATCTCAATTATACACAAGAATCTATGAGCATATATATGCTATTTCTAAGAAAAATATTAATAATTCCCTATACAAGCGCACTATCAGTTGCCCCTCTTTTACTAAATTTCTCTCATTCAAAGGGGCTCCAGTATCTGTCAGCCTGGGATGACATGCTCAACAGATCTCAATGCTTTGCCAGAGATGGTCTTCATTTGTCACCCTTGTGATTTTGGTTATTTGCTAAGGCTCTTGCCAACCCCATAGTGCCTTTTTTTAGGCAATGTCACAAGAACAAAATTCTTGACTTAAAAATGCCATCTAAAAACAACCTCATGGTTATGCTGCTAAATGCTAGGAGTCTAAACCAGAAACTGCACCCAGTGGAAGGAGTCCTCACCTTGGAAGATGCTGACATTTGTGCAGTCACTGAGACCTAGTTTAAGGCTGCAGAGAGCACCCGAGCTGTATCAGGTTACATTTCCTTCTACACATTCAGACCACAAACTGAAGGCATGAGAACTAAAGGAGGTGGTATATCAGTGTTCATTAAAGATAAATACACCTCTAGATTGATTAAACAACACAGTTCCCTTGAATTTCTTCAGGTACATTTGACTGTAGGTCAGACCCCTCTTCAGGTCATTGGCAGCTATAGGACCTCCTCCATGGATCAGGACATCCACTTAACCTACTTGGATCTACTTGACTCAGTCAAGATACAACCAAACACCCTGGTTTTGGGTGGCTTTAAATACGCATCCACAGAATGGATAAATTGTACATGTTCTAACTCACTTTGTAGATTACAGTGTGTGCTGTGTCTTTAAGAAGCATTTCTAAGTGAGGGCATATAAACAGAGAGCATGTGCAGGCAGCAGTGCCATTTCGAGAGAACAGCCAGAGTGTTAACATCTATGAGTGCAGTAGTCAATCTGTTTATTAGTTTAGATATAAATCCAAAAAATTAGTAACAACAGCCCAAAGCAGATAGGTGACATAAATTATTTATTGTGTTAGCGCTTTCATGGCTATCCAAGACACTTCCTCAGACACATAAAAAATGAAAAACATTGCTCCATTTTTATAAAAGCAACAACCAATAAAAAAACGTAATTTAATAATTAAGCCATAAATTAAAAAGCATTTAAAAACACATTATCTAAAAGCTAGAAATATATATACTATATATATGCACATATGTGGAGAATAATTTATATATATATATATATATATATATATATATATATATATATGTATATATATATATATATATATATATATATATATATATATATATATGTATGTATATATATATATATATATATATATATATATATATATATGTATATGTGTGTGTATGTGTGTATGTGTGTATGTAAAAGCCGTATAAAAATATACATATATAGCCACTTTAAATATTTACCCAGTATGTATTATATGTTGTATAGCAACATGAATATATAAAAAGACATAAATACTAAGTTACTATTTAAAAGTCCTGTTCTTCAGAACAGATTTTATACAAATCTTGTCATTTAACCCCTTCCCAGTATTAGCTCTCATTCTTATAATCCATTTTTAATTCCAAATTTTCAATATAATTTCCTATGTCCCCCCCCACGCATGTCTTTATATGCAACTTGTAATGCCTTAAATTTAAAATTATGTTCAGTACCATGCAGTGAGACATGTTTAGCTAGTGCATTACTTTGTGTAGAGTTGTTAATACTATAAATATGTTCATGGATCCTGTCTCGAAGTATACGATCCGTCTTACCAACATAAAAACTACAACAGCACTGGCATACAGCTAAATAGGCTAACTGTGTAGTATCAAAAACCGGGTCGTGTATAAGTTTTTATATATCTACCAGTATCAGGGTGCTTAAATCCATCAGTACAATCTATATATTTGCACCAGTTACATTTAGAGCAAGGCACTGTACCATTTATAATATTAGCACCAGTACTATGCATCACAGACTTTGGATAACATAACATACTTTTCAAATTATTTTTATTTTATACATAAACCTAGGTTTATTCCCCACTTAAGTTACTAAGCCTCAATCTGACTGAACTGAACCCACAGCCACTTGTCTGTTTTATCCTAACCGGACAAGTGACATGGTGTCAGCACTGGGATGTCTAAGTTACCAGAATCCAGAAACAAGCAAGAAGCTGAGCCATGAGGTGCACAGTTAAAAAAGGAGGTACATTGAGCAGCTTGGATGATCCAAGGCTCAAACAAATGAAAAAGGTCAGAAACAAATTTCAGGTATTAAAACTTGCATAAATTATTTATTTTGTAAAGAAAATGATATAGAGCATTTGCAAAGCATAAAACGGATTATTAAGCAAACAAAAAGCAAAAAAAGTATTATTAGTTAAATGAAATGTTCAAAACCATGGTATTTGATAAAGTTCATAGGTTCATAGGTAGGTACTAGGCTATTAGCCCTAGGGCCTATATAAGCCTAGCCAAAAAGGTACCCTGGCTTTTGCCATCCAAGAAAATTATTTTCCTGTGCCCCTGATGAGCAGAGCCACAGAAGTGATCCCTTGGGTGAATGTCCTATTTCCCATCCAATCATCAAGATTTTTCCTTGAAGAGTGTTAATGAGGAGCTCTGTTTGACATAGATAGGTAGTCTGTTCCAGAGTATGGGTAGTCTCTGGGACAGGAATCTATCCCTCCAGCATGTTCTGTTTATTGTGGTGAAAAGGTTTAGGTCCTTAAAGCATGTAGCTCGGAGGGACTGGGATTTCTTTAAGTGGAGCATGTCCAGCAGCTCTGGGTTTGACATAGCTTTGTATGTTAGGCAGAGATTGCCTCTAAGTAGGCGATGTGACGGAGTAAAGCTGGTGTTTTTTGAGACTGTCTGCATATGGCATCTGTTTGAGGCCAGTAATCTTCTTTGTGAGGTATTTCTGTGGCTTTTCCAGTTGTTGTAGATGTCTTGTGAGGTACATACCAAAAGGGGCGTTGTACTCTATAATGGGTCTAATGAGTGATGAGTAGAGGGGAACAATGACCTCCTTTTTCTGGATGAGAAACCTTTTGTGATGACGTGAGCCATGTAGAAGGATTTCCTGACCACTGTGGCAATATGATTATCAAAGGAGAGACTACTGTCTTCCTGTGTCCCAAAGTCTCTTATCACACTTTCGGTGTTAAGTAGACTGCCACTTATGTGGTAGTTCATGGGTACAGAGTTTTTACCAAAGGGGATGACAATACACTTTTTGGCACTGAGCTTCAGGCCATGGGTTTGACACCAGGCATCTGTCTCAGTGAGGCCCTTTTGTAGTATGTCCACATTGTTAGGAGTTTCGATTATGGCTCCTAGTTTGCAGTCATCTGCAAACTTTGTTAGCCAAAGACCTTCTGTGTTAGCCTGTACTTCAGAGAAGTAGATACCAAACAGGAGAGGACCCAGGACTGAACCCTGTGGTACTCCACTTATCACTGGTCTGAAGTCGGATTTGGAGTCTGCTACTTTCACAGTGTGTGTTCTGTCCATGAGCCAGTTGGCAACCCATTTTGTGACATAGGGATTTATACCTAGTTTAGTGAGCTTATCTATAATTCCAGAGTGGGGGATGGTGTTGAAAGCCTTGGCGAGATCTAGATAAGCTGTATGAACCACCTTACCCTCATCTATGGCTTTGGTGACTGCTTCAAAGAAGTCACTCAGGTTTAGGAGACATGATCTGCCTTTTACAAACCCGAACTGGGTAGGGTTCTGTGACGGATCCACACAGTTTACCTGATCTTTGATGCCCTAAGCCATTAAACTGCTGTGTGTTTGTAGGTGTGCTTAATGTTAGATTGATATGCTGTTAATTAAATAAATACATAATATGCTGCTTAATATTATAAATCTAAAAGAATTATGCTTCAAAGGCAAGCCTTGCACACTGATGCTGGCATAACTGAACTTTAGTTAACCTTTGGAGTTGTTTGCCAGTTTAAAAGTTGTTTACCAGACAGAGGGGGATTTCAAAGAGGAACTATACCACAGGTGTGTGGGCAAACGGCTTTCTAAAAGGAGGAAGTAATGTATAAAACTAGACATTACGGGCTTGTTGACAACTCAGGAAATGATTTGTAATGTTTTAAAAACAGTTCATTAGCTCATAAATAAACTGGTGATCTAAATATCATCAGCTGAATGATTACCTAATGGCCTAGGTGTAATCAATTGAACCTATTGACCCTATGGCATGCTCAAACCTATAAAAGGCTCAGAGGTTGGTAATAGATTGGAACTCATCATCATCCGGATTTAATTGAAGCAAGAGCCTGAACTGAGCATACAGCATTGCCTGCCAGTGTCGGCCCTGTCTTGACTGAACAGATAGCTGTACTGAATAGGTTTGGAGTCCCCCTATCAGTGGCAAAGATGATTCTCTTTGCATATGCTTGTATCCGGATCTGATTGAAGCAAGAGCCTGAACTGAGCATACAGCATTGCCTGCCAGTGTCGGCCCTGTCTTGACTAAACAAATAGCTGTACTGAATAGGTTTGGAGTCCCCCTATCAGTGGCAAAGATGATTCTCTTTTTGCATATGCTTGTATCCGGATCTGATTGAAGCAAGAGCCTGAACTGAGCATACAGCATTGCCTGCCAGTGTCGGCCCTGTCTTGACTAAACAGATAGCTGTACTGAATAGGTTTGGAGTCCCCCTATCAGTGGCAAAGATGATTCTCTTTTTGCATATGCTTGTAAGTACATGATTTAACAGTTTTTATAATTGTTAATGTGATAGGTCATAGGTTAGGTTTTGCATAAGTACATGATTTAACAGTTTTTATAATTGTTAATGTGATAGGTCATAGGTTAGGTTTTGCATATTAATGTGATAGGTTTTTTTGCATATTGACTAGTCAATTGCTTTTTTTGTTACAAACCTTAATTGTTAAAAGCTAAAAATAAAATTGCTAAAGTTTGAGCCTTAGTCTCTTGTGTCATCTCTAATACTGTATTAACCACAGAATTTAGTAACCTGACCAGAACAGCTGGCGTAGTCGGCAGGATCTGTGGTTTGCAGTAGATATGTCACAACAGCCAATGTTTTTTCCATTTAAGCACCTAGGTGTAGGGTTAAATAAAAAACAATCTGTAAATGCCAAAAGTAAGGAAGGGGCAAATGTTGAATTTCCAGCATTGTTTGGAAAATGGGACCCCCTTGCTAGGGCATTGAGTCAGGTTTCACCTCCACCTTCCCCTAAGTCCTCACCAGTAAACCCAGTAGACCCTGAGGAGCTGGCAAAGGTCTTATCAGGTTTAAAATTGGAGGATAAAAAAAAAAGGTAAAAGAGGGAGTGGGAGCAGCTGGATGGCTGTTCTTTAAAGCAATACAGGAGTCCCTCTTGGCTTGGTTTCTTCAGGTCTAAGATACAGGGGGAGAGGCGGTGTCACTGAGTAATGAAGAGATGCACCAGTGTGCCTGTTTAGTATTTCACCCCTGGCTGAAGCAGAAAAAAAAAATCAGATCTTTCAGGAAAACAAACCCCTGCAAAAAGCCCAAATAAAAGTACCACTGAAGGGAAAAAAGGGTGGAATCAGTTGTATCCTGACATCCCCACTGATGAGGAGCTAGCACAATGGCAGAGGGGAGAGTTTACTGATAAAAGAGATTGGGGAGAGAAGGGGTGGAGAACCCCAATAAAAAAAATGAAAGCAAATTGACTAGAAGGCGGGTCCCCAGTAGCTAGAGGCACAGTTAGAGCCATTACACCTGGGGACCGGCCCACGTGCCTCTTACCATTTTTTGGAGGGGAGGACCACAACACGTAATGGCTTTAGTAGATACTGGATCAAAAATAACTATTTTTGCAGGCAACCCCCGTAAATTCCGTGGACAGTCTGTAGAGATTGATGGATATGGGGGGGCAAAGATGATAGGTGTCAAAACCAAAGTAAGAATAGCCTTTGGGGATGGTATTCCTAGTGCCATTGTAGCAGTGATAGCTCCTATACCAGAACACATTTTAGAAATAGATGTTCTAAAGGGTAGGACCTTAAAAACTACAGTAGGGCCATTTAGATTTGGAGTACGGCACTGTTCAGTCAATGCAGTCAAGGCTGTTGTTCGAGGTGATGCCAAGTGGGAACCTTTGCATATTCCCACACCAAAAGTGGTGACCAACATCAAACAATATCGTGTTCCAGGGGGCCATTCAGAAATTACTAAAACAATCCAGGAATTACTTCGTGTTGGCATACTCGAACCAACTGTGAGCCCATTTAATAGCCCGGTGTGGCCTGTCAAAAAACCTGATGGTTCCTGGCGTATGACGGTAGATTATCGGGGCTTGAATAAGGTGGCTCCACCTTTAACTGCAGCAGTGCCGGACATTGTTACCATTGTAGAGAGACTTTCTTCTTCTGCTGGGCCGTACCATGCAGTTTTGGACTTAGCAAATGCTTTCTTCTCCATACCTATAGCAGAAGAGAGTAGGGCTCAATTTGCATTTACCTGGGAGGGGAGGCAATATACCTTCCAGGTACTTCCACAAGGATATCTACACAGCCCAACCCTTTGCCATGAGCTGGTGGCCAGAGATCTGGCTAAGTTGCAGTTGAATAAAGTGACTGTATTCCATTACATTGATGACGTCCTGATTACAGGAAAAAAGCCGGATGTGGACATTGCATTGAAAACAGTAATTAAACACCTTCAGAGCCGAGGGTGGGCAATAAATGAGGATAAAACACAGCAGGAAACATCAGTGAAATTCCTGGGTATGATATGAAATGGAGCAAAAAGAGAAATACCTGCATCGGCCTTAGAAAGTATCCAAAAGATTGCAGTCCCAAAAACAAAACAGCAGGCACAAGCCTTTTTGGGAGCAATGGGCTTTTGGAGAGCATTTGTACCACACCTTGGGCAAGTTTTACGACCTATTCACCATGTGACTAAAAAGAAATGTGACTTTCAGTGGGGTCCTAAACAGCAGATGGCCTTCGAGGAAGCGAAAAAAGCCTTGCAACAAAGTGTGGGACTGGGTCCAATAGACCCACAGCAACCTTTTATTTTAAAAGTGACTGTTGCTAATAATGTCATGTCCTGGGGATTGTGGCAAAAGAATGATGTGGGAAAGAAAAGACCACTGGGATTTTGGTCTAAATCCCTGACCGGAGCACAGACTAGATACAGCCCTCTCGAACAGCATGTGCTGGCTGTATATACTGCCTTGATTCACGTAGAGGGGCTAACCAAACAACAGACAGTGACAGTAAAAGTAGACTACCCAATCCAGGGGTGGTTACGAGACAATACTCTGATAACTTCTACTGAAAGCTGGGAAGAGCGTTGTTTGCAGTGACTACCAAACCCACCTTGACATGGAATTTGACCAGCACAGAATACATCAGAACTGTTTGTAGATTAAACTGTGACAGACATCCAGAGAAATGCACTGCCAATCCTGCTGGGGGCTTATATCAAAAACTGAATGAATCAGGATTTTCTCTGGCTGAGTCTCCATTAGATTCTTCCTGCATAGCCGAATTTCAAAGGGAAAACAGCACTGCAGAAACCAGATCTCCAAATTTGGAGATATATGCTATGGACAACAGTTCAACTGTATTTGATGGTTTAGGACATATAGTAAGATATACAAGAGGATGTAAAACTGTAAGTAGTGCTAGAATTGTTCAGCATGTTAAAACCATTAGATTTCACATGTGAAAATGACTCTTGCATATTGATCTTTGATTATCTTGCTAGTAAAAAGGGAACAAAACAAGTTTGTCCATTTGTAGCATTGCCTTTGCAATTCGGAAGTAATTGGTGGGTGCCTCAGATAGAATCTAATCTCATTGATTATAATGATATGCCCATTAATTTAGCAGAATGTAAAACCTGGCCCCAGGGGTGGGTGTGCATGCTAATTAAAAGAAAGCCTCATCCATGTTTACATAATAGGACTGGAAAATGTGCTTGGCATAAATATATAGTAAATGAGACAGACATTTATCAACTCAATGATGCCACAGCTTGTGTAGTATCCTCCTGTAAGCTGGCTTAAAGTGATGAAACAATCACAGACAGTGGAGCACATTGTAAAAGTAATGTACATGCAATCATTGATTTTTGTACTGGGGAATTGATCAGATTGACTAGATGGATGGACATCACATTAAATGCTAGCATAAAACCATTGCACACTTTTCGATGGCCATCTCTAGTCCACCCGGACTTTAAACAGATTAAGCAGGAAGGGCAAGCTGTACTGCTCCTGCTGAATAAGACTTTACATGATGCGCATCAAACTGTAATTAAAATGATTAAAGACAAAGGTACCATTCTTCAAATTGCAAATGAAATTCAAGACATGTCTGTTTCACATTGGTATGATATTTTTATGTGGTCACCAAAGGCTTCTGCCTGGTTTAACTTGCTTTTACACCCTTTATTGCTGACCACAATAGTTTCAGTGTTGTTCTGCTTAATTTCCTGCTGCATTTATTGTAAGGTCATAAAAAAATACAATAAGATGCTGTCAATTTTGCACATTATTAGAAGCACACAGCGATCATTGCTTGGTGCAAGGGGTGGCCTGTGACGGATCCACACAGTTTACCTGATCTTTGATGCCCTAAGCCATTAAACTGCTGTGTGTTTGTAGGTGTGCTTAATGTTAGATTGATATGCTGTTAATTAAATAAATACATAATATGCTGCTTAATATTATAAATCTAAAAGAATTATGCTTCAAAGGCAAGCCTTGCACACTGATGCTGGCATAACTGAACTTTAGTTAACCTTTGGAGTTGTTTGCCAGTTTAAAAGTTGTTTACCAGACAGAGGGGGATTTCAAAGAGGAACTATACCACAGGTGTGTGGGCAAACGGCTTTCTAAAAGGAGGAAGTAATGTATAAAACTAGACATTACGGGGCTTGTTGACAACTCAGGAAATGATTTGTAATGTTTTAAAAACAGTTCATTAGCTCATAAATAAACTGGTGATCTAAATATCATCAGCTGAATGATTACCTAATGGCCTAGGTGTAATCAATTGAACCTATTGACCCTATGGCATGCTCAAACCTATAAAAGGCTCAGAGGTTGGTAATAGATTGGAACTCATCATCATCCGGATTTAATTGAAGCAAGAGCCTGAACTGAGCATACAGCATTGCCTGCCAGTGTCGGCCCTGTCTTGACTGAACAGATAGCTGTACTGAATAGGTTTGGAGTCCCCTATCAGTGGCAAAGATGATTCTCTTTTGCATATGCTTGTATCCGGATCTGATTGAAGCAAGAGCCTGAACTGAGCATACAGCATTGCCTGCCAGTGTCGGCCCTGTCTTGACTAAACAAATAGCTGTACTGAATAGGTTTGGAGTCCCCCTATCAGTGGCAAAGATGATTCTCTTTTGCATATGCTTGTATCCGGATCTGATTGAAGCAAGAGCCTGAACTGAGCATACAGCATTGCCTGCCAGTGTCGGCCCTGTCTTGACTAAACAGATAGCTGTACTGAATAGGTTTGGAGTCCCCTATCAGTGGCAAAGATGATTCTCTTTTGCATATGCTTGTAAGTACATGATTTAACAGTTTTATAATTGTTAATGTGATAGGTCATAGGTTAGGTTTTGCATAAGTACATGATTTAACAGTTTTTATAATTGTTAATGTGATAGGTCATAGGTTAGGTTTTGCATATTAATGTGATAGGTTTTTTTTTGCATATTGACTAGTCAATTGCTTTTTTTGTTACAAACCTTAATTGTTAAAAGCTAAAAATAAAATTGCTAAAGTTTGAGCCTTAGTCTCTTGTGTCATCTCTAATACTGTATTAACCACAGAATTTAGTAACCTGACCAGAACAGGTTCAGAGTTTGGAGTTTACCAATGTCTTTGTTTATGAGTTCCATTATAAATCATTCCATGGCCTTGCAGACCAGGCTCATCAGGCTAATGGGGCAGTTGTTCCTGGGGTCAGTTGTGGCTCCCCCTTTGGGAGTGGGATAACCATTGTGGTGCACCATTCAGCGGGCACAAAGCCTGAGGTGAGGCTATGATTGAACATGGTACTTAGGTAGGGTGCCAGTTCATTCTGTAGTTCATGTATAACACAGCCTGGGATATTGTCAGGTCCCATGGAAGATGTGTTCTTGACTTTGGAGAGTGTGTTTTTTACCTGTGCAGTCATGATTACAGGAACTTTGCATTCTTCCAGTATAGAGATGGGCCCTCTAGGGAGTGAGAGGAGGGTAAAGTTAGTACTGAACCTATCTGCCAGGATGTTGGCAATATCAGTTGG
Organism: Protopterus annectens; assembly: GCF_019279795.1. Taxonomy (NCBI): domain Eukaryota; kingdom Metazoa; phylum Chordata; order Ceratodontiformes; family Protopteridae; genus Protopterus; species Protopterus annectens. The sequence goes on from NC_056739.1 coordinate 455,087,432, forward strand.
TTCTGTATATTTAGTGCCATTGTACTGTAATTCAGAGCAGATCTGAGTGTTGCCATTGAGATTCTTGACATAGCTATAGAATGCTTTGTGATTGTCTTTAGAGTCAGTGGCAATTTTGTTTTCGTAACTAGCTTTGGGGGATTTTATGAGGGATCTCACCTTCTTGCTGAGGTTGATCAGGGAGTTCCTCCAGTCATGGGATTTAACTCTTTTTTGCAACAGTTTCTTTCTTCTGTTATAGAGTTTGTTTATGTCAGAGGACCACCAGATTGGCTTCCTTTTTTTGGAGGATAGCATCTTGGTTCTATTAGGGATAGCATGATCCATGCATTTGTGTAAGTGCTTATAAAGTGCATTTGTGTAGGATTCAGCAGTCATACCTCTATTTTACATATGCATGGGTGTCATGAAGTTTGCCACTTCTGTCTTAAGAAGTGTGAAGTTGGCTTTGGAGAAGATTTTTTACGGTGGTTTCCCTAATTGGGGGTGGGGTCGGGATGTGGATGTCTAGGGTGATTAGCTTGTGGTCGGATCTGACCAACGAGGAATTGACCTCTGGTGTGGAACACCAGTTGCCCATGTTGGTAATGACCAGGTCTAGGATATTGCTGCCCCTGGTGGGGGTGTGAATAAGTTGATCCAAGGCATTGGAATTTATGAATTCCAGAAAATGTGAGCAAAAGAGTTTGTACATGAGTAGTTTTCCCAGTTAATGGTGGAGTAGTTGAAATTGCCCATTATTAGGGTGTTGGGTTGTACTCTAATATTTTCCAGTGTATCAAGAAATGAGAAGTGGGAATCCTGAGGCATGGTGGGGGGTCTGTAGCAAGCTACAATTTGGATTGCAGTCTTGCCCAGAGTTAGTTGCACTTGGATAATCCCAGATGCATTATGCTGTGCAACTAGCCTGGAGGTTTGGATATCCTTAATGAATATGGACATGCCTCCACCTTTAGTGCTTTGTACAGGGTTAGGTGGCCGAAAGGTGTGGTATGAATTATAGCCTGGTAACGCAAGGGTACTCTCTGGAGCTTTGAACCAGGTCTCTGTCACTGCACAGATGTTGATGTTCTCCATTTTAAGGAGTGCCTCGAGTGAGTGCATTTTGAGGTTTAGACTTTTAGCATTGAGTAGCATTACCCTCAGATTTTGCTTGCTTGTACCTGTTATGGTGGTGAATTTGTCATTTGAACCTTGCCTAAAAAAGGCACTATAGGGGTGGCAAGAGCCTTAGCCAGTATCCAGAATCCCAAGGGTGACAGGTGCAGGCCATCTCTGGCAAAGCATCATGGTCTGTCAATCATGTCATCCCAGGCAGACAAATACTGGATCCCCTTAGAATGACATCAGAAGCTTAGCCAATTGTTGAAGTCAATTATTTTGTCCTTGTACTGTGGTATCATTCTGGATGATGGCAGGATGCTACTCAGGGCTAGGGTCATACCTGCCTGGGCTACAAGATCGGAGAGCTCCTCCATGCCTGTTTTCATGTAGTCCAGGGAGGTATGTCTCAGGTCATTCACACCAACATAGACATTGACAGTGTCATATTTGTACTTATTGTGGAGTGACCTGAGTGCGTGCATTATGTGGCAGATCCTGGCACCTGACAGGCAGCTGACAGTAACTTTTTCCTTGTTTAGTCTGGTGAGTGGAACATCAGTATGCCTGACTATAGAGTCACCTATGACTAGAGTGTTGGGTACATTATGCCTTATGGGCTGTGGTTAAGTAGCACACTGAGTTTGTGGGCTATGTGTCCTTTGGGTTATGTTGGGGGTGGAGTTTGCTTGCATTTCTGCTTTGGAGGTTCCTGAAGCTTGGGCAGGTTTTTATTGAGAGCCTCCGTAAATGTAGGTGTGTGTTTTGTGTTTCTATGTGTCTGTTTTGGTGGTGTAGGTTTTGAGGGACTATGTGATGAGTGTGGTGTGGTGCAAGTGTTTACCTTCTCCTCCTGACTGTCTGGTCCAGTCTTGGGTGAAGACAGCTTTGCTTCCAGTTTGGCTATATAAGTGCATCTCTCACAGGTTGTAGTGTTGGGTGGTAGAAGGAGAGGGTTGTCTGTGTACATGAGGCAATTGTTACATTGCCCCAAGATGCCCAGATTCATCAGGTAGACAGGAGAACTCACTGGGAGCTGACCCGTAGACTTGCCTGGAGAGGTGCTTATTTATTAAGTAATAAAAACTGCTTTCTTCTGGACAAGTGAGGAAAGTTGAGTGCTGTAGTAATTTGCAGCTTATTTAGTGCTTACAATGAGTTCTAAACAAGTGCTGAGTTCAAAGAAAAAGATTTGAGTGCTGAAACTAGAAAACTGACTAGTTCTAAGAAACAAAATTAAGCTAGAAGGCTTCCCTCCAACACAGAAAGGTTTGGGGGCTCAGAAGCCTACAAACAGACTAGGCCACTTACAGGAAAAGCAGGAAATAAGCTTAAAATTTATTTTTCTTTCCCAGATACTCTCTTTGTACACAGTGGGAGTGCCTGAAATCAGAATATGATCTCACTGCACTCAGTTGAGTGAGTAAATGAGATGGGCCCAGAATGAGTATCCAAACACAAATTTACAAGCAGGGCAGGCAGTTTCAAAGCCACCAAGATTAACACCAAAACAAAACCAGGGAGGGTGGGTGTGGAAATAACTGAAAAAACAGAGTCAAAACTTCCAGTTCAGTTAATATTCATTGCAACACAAATAAATCAATTAAAATGTTGTATTATCTGAAAAAAGTGCAGATAAAAGGTACTTAAATTCTCTTATATGTCCAGATGAATACAGTTAGATCTTAGCTGAACAAAGCTCAGGTTTCAAGCAGAAAATATTCCGAAATGTACCACTTGAATATGCAGTAACAGGATATCAATGAACAAGACTACCCCAACTGCAATTACTGTCTATGCAGGAATTCTAACAGGCAATAAAATCTAGCAAACACTAACTAAAAATCAAAGTCAAAACTTCCAGTTCAGTTAATATTCAATGCAACACAAATAAATCAATTAAAATGCTCTATTATTTGAAAAAAGTGCAGATAAAAGGCACTTTAATTCTTATACATTCAATTGAATACAGCTAGAGCGTAGCTGCCAAAGCTCATGTTTAAGCAGAAAATATTCCAAAATATGCCACTTAAATAGACAGTAACAGGATATCAGTGAATGAGACTACCCCCAACTGCAATTGCTGTCTATGCAGGAATTCTAACAGGCAATAAAATCTAGCAAACACTAACTGAAAAAACAGAGTCAAAACTTCCAGTTCGATTAATATTCAATGCAACACAAATAAATCAATTAAAATGCTGTATTATTTCAAAAAAGTGCAGATAAAAGGTACGTAAATTCTCTTATACATCCAGTTGAATACAGCTAGATCTTAGTTGGCCAAAGCTCAGGTTTTAAGCAGAAAATATTCCAAAATGTACCACTTAAATAGACAGTAACAGGGTATCAATGAATGAGACTACCCTCGACTGCAATTACTGTCTATGCAGGAATTCTTACAGGCAATAAAATCTAGTAAACACTAATTGAAAACACAGAGTCAAAACTTCCAGTTCAGTTAATATTCAATGCAATACAAATAAATCAATTAAAATGCTGTATTATTTGAAAAAAAGTGCAGATAAAAGGTACTTAAATTCTCTTATACGTCCAGTTGAATACAACTATATCTTAGCCGGCCAAAGCTCAGGTTTTAAGCAGATAATATTCCAAAATGTACCACTTAAATATGCAGTAACAGGATATCAATGAATGAGACTACCCCCAACTGCAATTACTGTCTATGCAGGAATTCTATCAGGCAATAAAATCTAGAAAACACTCACTGAAAAAACAAAGTCAAAACTTCCAGTTCATTTAATATTCAATGCAACACAAATAAATCAATTAAAATGCTGTATTATTTGAAAAAAGTGCAGATAAAAGGTAAGTAAATTCTCTTATACATCCAGTTGAATACAGCTAGATCTTAGTTGGCCAAAGCTCAGGTTTTAAGCAGAAAATATTCCAAAATGTACCACTTAAATAGACAGTAACAGGGTATCAATGAATGAGACTACCCTCGACTGCAATTACTGTCTATGCAGGAATTCTTACAGCCAATAAAATCTAGTAAACACTAATTGAAAACACAGAGTCAAAACTTCCAGTTCAGTTAATATTCAATGCAATACAAATAAATCAATTAAAATGCTGTATTATTTGAAAAAAGTGCAGATAAAAGGTACTTAAATTCTCTTATACGTCCAGTTGAATACAACTATATCTTAGCCAGCCAAAGCTCAGGTTTTAAGCAGATAATATTCTAAAATGTACCACTTATATAGGCAGTAACAGGATATTAATAAATAAGACTACCCCTGACTGCAATTACTGTCTGTGCGGGAATTCTAACAGGCAATAAATCTAGCAAATGCTAACTGAAAAAACAGAGTCAAAACTTCCAGTTCAGTTAATATTCAATGCAGCACAAATAAATCAATTAAAATGCTGTATTATTTGAATAAAAGTGCAGATAAAGGTACTTAAATTCTCTTATACATCCAGTTGAATACAGCTAGATCTTAGACAGCCAAAGCTCAGCTTTTAAGCAGAAAATATTCCAAAATGTACCACTTAAATAGGCAGTAACAAGATACCAATGAATGTGACTACCCCTGACAGCAATTACTGTCTATGCAGGAATTCTAACAGGCAATAAAATCTAGCAAACACTAACTGTAAAATCAGCACCAAAACTTCCAGTTCAATTACTATCAATGCAACACAAATAAATCAATTAAAATGCTGTATTATTTGAAAAAACTGCAGATAAAACGTACGTAAATTCTCTTATACATCCAGTTGACTACAGCTAGATCTTAGCCAGCCAAAGCTCAGGTTTTAAGCAGAAAATATTCCAAAATGTACCACTTAAATATGCAGTAACAGGATATCAATGAATGAGACTACCCCTGACTGCAGTTACTGTCTATGCATAGGGTTACCACCTGTCCCACTTTGTGAGGGACAGTCCCTCTTTGGGCAGTTGTGTTCTGCAAAAAAATTATAAAAATGGCAAATGTCCTGAGATTTTTAGGACAAAATTATTTCCTATATTTTATGTAATAGTTGCATAAAACAGTTATTCTGTATCAGAAATGCCTAAATGTTATAAGAAATAGAATAAGCAACTAAAATGCTACAAGAATAAGCTTTTATTTATGCAAAAAAGTGAAATTCTGTCCTTTGCACTGGCCATGGGTATATTTCAACCTGCAAAATGTGACATTTGTACCAAAAATGTCCCACTTTGGGCATTTGAAAAGGTGGCAACCCTATCTATGCAGGAATTCTAACAGGCAGTAAAATCTAGCAAACACTAACTAAAAATCAGAGTCAAAACTTCCAGTTCAGTTAATATTCAAGGTGACACAAACAAATCAATTAAAATGCTGTATTGTTTGAAAAAAGTGCAGATAAAAGGTACTTAAATTCTCTTATACGTCCAGTTGAATACAGATAGATCTTAGCCGGCCAAAGCTCAGGTTTTAAGAAGAAAATATTCCAAAATGTTCCATTTAAATAGGCAGTAACAAGATATCAATAAATGAGACTACCCCCAACTGCAATTACTGTCTATGCAGGAATTCTAACAGGCAATAAAATCTAGCAAACACTAACTGAAAATCAGAGTCAAAACTTCCAGTTCAGTTAATATTCAATGCAACACAAATAAATCAATTAAAATGCTCTATTATTTGAAAAAAGTGCAGATAAAAGGTACTTAAATTCTCTTATACGTCCAGTTGAATACAGCTAGTAGATTTTAGCCAGCCAAAGCTCAGGTTTTAAGCAGAAAATATTCCAAAATGTACCACTTAAGTAGGCAGTAACAGCATATCAATGAATGAGACTACCCCTGACTGCAATTAATGTCTATGCAGGAATTCTAACAGGCAATAAAATCTAGCAAACACTAACTGAAAAAAGAGAGTCAAAACTTCTAGTTCAGCTAATATTCAATGCAACACAAATAAATCAATTAAAATGCTATATTATTTGAAAAAGTGCAGATCAAAGGTACTTAAATTCTCTTATACATCCAGTTGAATACAGCTAAATCTTAGCCGGCCAAAGCTCAGTTTTAAGCTAGTCAAAATACTTATGAAAATGTTTAGAATTACTTCAGATATGCATAACAAGCATGTTAAAAGTAAAACAAGCACAAGAAAGGTATAACAATTATGATAAAAGTCAAATGAGCATCACAAGTACAATAAAAGGGCAAAATAAGCAAGAAAAGGGCAAAACAACTGAATTTTTCAGTAAATGATCATATTTTTCGATATGAACTACTCTTTCATATTGATTAAAGCTATTGAAAGTATAACTAGAGTTGTTCAAAGTATCTCAGAGTGTGCAAAGTGGTTGCAGTGTGTACTTTATTTCAGTACAATTATTTCAAAGAGTTTACTGTGTGCAAAGTACAGTTTTTTCACAAGGTGAAGTCATATGGAAGTGGTTCTTAAAGTGTACAGAGTTCTTTTGCAGAATACAGTCAAAGTACAGCCATTTTGAAAAGTTTCTTATGCTGTAGAGAGTTATTTCGCAAAGTACAGACATTTTGAGAAGTTTCTTGTGCTGTGTACAGTTCATTCATCAATTGCAACCATTTCAAAGTGTTTCTTACACTGATAAAGAGTGGTTTTGTAAAGTACAGTGATTTCAAAGTGTTTCTTGTGCTATGGAGAATTACTTTGCAAAGTGCAGTTATTTCAAAGAGTTTATTGTGCTGTTGAGCATAATTACAAGTTTCTGGCATAGAAAAGTCTGGTGTATATATATATATATATATATATATATATATATATATATATATAACTATACACACACATATATATATATATATATATATATATATATATGTGTGTGTGTGTGTGTGTGTGTGTGTGTTTGAATATAATTATGTGGTGGGGGTCACTACTATTGTTTGTTGGCATGGAAGAAGCATTTTGCAGACCCAGACTACTTGTGTTTGATCATAATATTGCAGAGAATTGGAGACTATCTGAGCAGGAATATGATATTTTCATACAAGCAACTTTTTCTGACAAAGATACACATGAAAGGGCATTTATTTTTTTTAATTTAGCTGGGTCAGAAGCTATTGAAAGGGAGTATTCATTTGCGTATGCACCAGCAGTATATGCAGAAGAAGGGAAAAATCATCATATTGTTGTACAAGCTGAATAAAGGAAGGACCCTGATTGCTTGCAGTGTAAATTTAGAGAAATGTGTAACCCCCAGGCAAATGTTACATTAGGGAGGCAGTTATTTTATGCAAGAGACCAAAAGCAAGGAGAAACTTTTGCTGCTTATATTACTGACTTGAGAAACAAAGCTAAAATGTGTAGATTTGGTGATCTGAAAGCTGAGTTGATAAAGGACAGGCTTGTGTGTGGTGTTAATAATGCTGCAGTGAGAAAGATTTTGTTTCAAGACAGTGATTTAATGTTGAGCAAAGTCATAGAGATTTGTCAAATACACAAGCTTCCAGAAAGGTGCACAAATATTCTTGCAAGTGATAAGAGCATGGTTTCAGTATCTTCTAGAGCAAAAGTAGACAGTATGCAGCATGTGGATAACAGAAACAGGCCCAAGCACATAGCAGCTGCTACAGCCCCTGCAGGTTTTCCTGGGAAGTCCCGCACCTTTCCAGGAAGTTCTAAGACTAGTTCAGTAAAACAGACATGCTCAGTGCAGCACAGGGGTGAGTCAGCAAAACTCAAGTCTCATAGTTAACTGTCATAATTGTGGTGCCAGCCATGAGTCTAAAAAAGAAAAGTGATTAGCATTTGGTCAACAATGCCACAAGTGTAAAAAAAATTGAATCTTTTTCAAAAGCTTTGTAAATCAAGCAAGCCTCATTCATTTAATAATGAATGATCATGTAGAAAGCTGCAGCTCTACTTTTTATGTAGATGTTTTATCAGTGGTTGGTGAAAAGGTTAATGCAGTGGATTTGTTGGCAAAAAGTCAAGTGTTTTGTACTATCCTGATTAATGGTAAACCCATGGATCGTAAGGTAGATCTGGTTCAAAGTGCAATGTGATGTCAGCAGAAATATTTGCTAGAGTAAGCGCTGGTGAACAACTTAATTTGGCCAGCTGTGTGAAGCTTGTTACTTATGGAGGTAAAGAGATTCAAACTGAAGGTTCCATAGTGCTTTCAAGTTATTCAGCTGGGAACAGTTACAGCTTGTAGTTTTATGTTGTCAAAAGACCAGTACAGTCATAATTAAGTCTCAGAGACAGTTTAAAAATGAAACTGCTTTCCTTTACCAAAGAAGTCCATCATATAAGCACATGTCCTAGTTTTAGTTTCACAAATGTTGTTTTCTCAGAGTATGCTGATATCTTCGAAGGCAAGCTAGGTAAACTTCCAGTTGTGTATTCCATGAAGTTAGACTCAGAAGTCAGTCCAGTGGCCAGACCAGTGACAGGAGTTCCGACAGCTATGCAGGACAAAGTCAAAGTCCAGTTAGATAAAATGGTGCAGCAAGGTGTTATTTGTCCAATCACAGAACCAACTGAATGGATGTCTTTCATGGTAGTTGCTCATAAGAAAAATTCAGATGAAATCAATATATGTATTGACCCGACAGACTTAAAACAAAGCATTAAAGTGACTGCATCATCCTATGTGTACAGTTAAGGAAATTGCTACCTTCATGCCAAATGCCACTTTTTTTTCTGTCTTAGATGCAAAGAGTTCATTTTGGCAAGTGATGCTTGATCGCAGAGCTTCACTACTGACTACAGTCAGTACACCATTTGGTAGATGCAGATTTCTCAAAATGCCTTTTGGAATAAATTCTGCTATTGAAGTCTTTCAGCGTGAAATGGAGCAAATTCTTTCAGGCCATCCGTGTGCTATAATAGTAGATGATTTACTAGTTGGAGGCAATGGTGAAGCAGAGCATGACAGAAACCTCAGGAAAGTTCTGGACAGAGTGTGTGAAGTGAATCTAAATCTCAGTCCTCTGAAATGTAAAGTCAGGCTACCAGAAGTTACTTATGTCGATCATTTATTTACCAGTTCAGGCCTATGACCATATCCTTCAAATAAACAGCCATTCTTGTGATGCCAGCTCCAGACAATGTCCAAGCCTTACAATGTTTTCTTGGTATGGTCAATTATTTGGGCAAGTTTATACTAGACTTTAATGAATTATCAGCACCCTTAATAGAGCTGACATGCAAAAATGTTACCTGGTCCTGGTTAGAACAACACCAAAGAGCATTTGATGACCTGAAACAGAAAATTGCTAGTTCATCTACGTTAAGATACTATGATGACCACAATCCAGTAATTCTTTCCTGTGATGCTTCAAAGTTCAGTCTTGGTGCAGTTTTCTTCAAGAAGTTAGACAAGTAGCCTATGCATCTAGAACTCTTACCCAAACTGTGATGGAGTATGCTCAGATTGAGAAGGAACATTTGGCAATTGTGTTCACATGCTTGAAGTTCCATGATTTTATTTATGGTCGAGCTATCCAGATAGAGACTGATCATCAACCTCTAGTCACTATTTTAAAGAAGCCTATGCATACAGCTCCGGCAAGAGTACAAAGAATGATGATCAGATTACAAAAGTAAAACTTCAAAATGGTTTGACACAAACTGAGATGCAGTATGTTCAGATTGAGAAGAAACTTTTGGCAATTGTGTTCACATGGTTGAAGTTCCATGATTATTATTTATGGCTGAGCTATCCAGATAGAGACTGATCATCAACCTCTAGTCGCTATTTTAAAGAAGCCTACGCATACAGCTCCAGAAAGACTGCAATGAATGATGCTCAGATTACAAAAGTACAACTTCAAAATGGTCTGCAGAAAAGGCAAACTTCCATATCTGGCTGATACGTTATCTCGATTGCCCAGAAATACAACAGAAAAGGTTGACGCAGAAAATTTTGACTTCGATGTCATGGAAGCGCTTAACTTTTCTTCCACAAGACTTGATGAACTAAGAGATCACACAATGACTGATCCAATTTTGCAAAAATGCAACCACTTCATCAATGTTGGATGGCCATCTAAGCAATCTTGTGTACCACTAGAAATGCAACCTTATTTTCCTTACAGAGATGAAATGCTGATGAAAGATGGCATAATTTTCAAAGATCATAAACTTATTGTTCCTACTTCCTTACATCTTGAGTACATTCAGATTTTGCATTGTGGCCACCCGTTTTCCGAAGCTACCAAAAGAAGGGTGAGAGGACTAGTATTTTGGCCTTTTCTGTCAAAAGATATTGATAAAATACTTTCTTCTTGTTCAGTATGCAATAGTACTAAACCACATTTTTAAAAAGAGTCACTTCAGCTAAACCAGATTTCTGAACTATCTTGATCAACAGTAGCCACTGAGATATTCAAGTGGAACAGTTAACATTACTTAGTGTTGGTAGATTCTTATTCAAATTGGTTTGATATTGATTTGTTACCCAACCTAACATCCAATAGTGTTATTACTAAGTTGAAACTTAATTTCTCAGTCCATGGTAGTCCACACAAAGTTATTTCTGACAACGGTGCCCAGTTTACCTGTCAGCTATTTCAGAAATTTGCAAGACTGGGACTTTATCCATGTAGTCCTGAGTACCCACTGTCAAATGGCCTAGTTGAATGTGCAGTACAAAGTGCAAAGCAATTACTAGAGAGGCCAAAGCATGACAAAGCATGAGATTAGCAATGTTTTCTTGAATTCACTTAAGCTCAGAAATATACCTTGTGTTAATTTACTTGGATCACCTGCTCAGAGACTTCTATCGAGGCAAACCAGAACAACCTTGCCTATCAGTTGCAGTTTGTTGGTCCCTAATATTAAAAACACCAAAGTAATCAAAGCCCAACTATTTAAAAAGCGTTCATCCCAGAAGTCCTGCTTTGATAAAATGAGCAGATTTCTTCATCCAGTAAAGTGAGAGGTGTATGTGCCTATCTGAGATGTTACTTAGTAGAATCTGAGGGTATACAATACAGAAGAAATCTCAGGCATCTTCTTCCAGTGGAAATCTCAGGCATCTTCTTCCGGTGTCGAAATCAATATCACAGCATCGTACATGTGATACAGACTCTAGCTCTAAGAGGAATCTAGACGATGTTCCTGTTGAAGGACAAGTCTCAGTACCTAATCCCGTTCCTGATGATGTCTGTGATGTCCCTGAAGTTGAACATTCACCAATAGCACTCCCTGTTGCTAAATCCAGTCCTAATTTCTATGTCACATGTTTAGGTCATATTTCCAGACCTAGTGTGAAATACACAACAACCTGGACATGATTGTTTTCATTTGTAATTAGTTCTGTATAATTGCATGTCAAAGGATTATTTCTGTACAATTGCATGTCAATGATTATTGTTATTATTACTATGCATGACTAATTTCTCAAAAAGGGAGGATGTACATCAGAGTGTGTGCTACATCTTTAAGAAGCATTTCTAAATGAGGGCATGTGCATATAAATAGAGGGCACTTGCAGGCAGCAGTGCCATTTTGAGTGAACAGCAGGCTGTGAACATGTATGAGTGCATATGTCAGTCTGTTTATTAGTTTGTGTAAGTTAAAGTTGCTAAGCCTCAATCCTGATGTGTTTGTATATAATGAAGCTGCTTGAACCGAACCCAGAACTGCTTGTCTGTTTTATCCTGACCAGATGAGTGACACACTTGCCCAAAGGTTCCTCAACTTTGTTAACTCCAATGCCCTGGAACAGCTGGTTGACACACCTACAATAGGCTCAAACATCTTGGATTTGGTGCTCACCAACATGGGGTACCAGTGCACCACCACCAGTGTGTGGTCATCCCCGGTGAGATCTGACCATAAATCAGTCTTGATAGAAGGAACGGTAACACAAGACCCTCCGCCAGCAACAACTAGACTAAAAAGACTTTTGAAAGGCCAGTTACACACTATGTAACAGCATAAATAGCTTCAAAGCCCCTCCCCCCACTGATAGAACAGACGCCTATGCTGAGTTATACACCAATGCTTTATACAATCACCTGTATAATTGTATTGACTCTGCCATACCTGATAGAACCAAAGAAAGAGCTAAAAGGAAAAATAAACCTGACTAGTGCACAGATGACATTAACAGCCTATACAATAGGAGAAAGAAATTGCTGTCTAAGAATAGGAAGGAACGGTCTCAAAACTGAAAACACTCCCTCCTCAACTTAAACAAGCAAATAAGACTCCTAGTGAAGTCCTCCAAAGCTAACTATGAATCCAAATTAGCTTCCCTAACTAAGGATAACAACAAGGTGTTTTTTAGTTACATCCATAACCTCAAAGGTAAGGCCCAGATTTCCACTGAATTCATAGTTAATGGTACTACATATACAAAACCTGTGTATGTAGCAAACCTGCTGGCTGACAGCTTCAGTGAAAACTTCACTTCTCTGTTCCCCATGACATATACCGCAAAGCATCCCTAACACCTCTCCCCCATCTAGTATCTCTGAGTAGCAGGTCTTAAATGTCCTCTCCAAGGCCAAAAACACAGCCTCGATGGGACCAGACAACATCGTGGGCTGTGTTCTACATGGGTTAAAGCAAGAATTAAAATCACCATTTGGCATTCTTTTCAATCACAGCCTAAGCACTGGCTTCATCCAAGCAGAATGGAAAACAGCTACCATCATCCTTTTGCACAAAGAGGGTTCATCCATGGACCCTGGGAACTATAGACCCATTAGCCTAACCAGTCTTATCTGCAAGGCCTTGGAACAAATAATCATGGACCTTATTAACAAGGTTATATAAGAAATCTCCAAATGCTTGATGCCACCCAGTTTGGCTTTGTCAAGGGGAGATCATGCCTGTTAAACTTGGTGGACTTCATCTAGACAGTCACCAGAGCCCTAGACGAGGGCATATCTGTGCATACGGCCTACCTAGACTTAGCCAAGGCCTTTGACACAACCCCCCCACTCAGGAATCATTGATAAACTCACCCATCTGGGTAGCAACCCATATATTCTTAGGTGGATTGCAAACTGGCTCGCTGATAGAACTCATATGGTCAAAATAGGGGACTCCACCTCCTCCAGCGGACCCACTGGTACTTTGAAGAAGTAGATTCCAAACAGTAGGGGTTCCAGCTAAAACTAAAGGACTCTGGCTGGCAAAGTTTGCTTATGACTGCAAAGTGGGAGTGATGATTGAAAACCTTTGTGATTTCAACATCCTTCAAGAAGGTCTTACGCAGATTGGTGACTGTTGACAAAGTCAAGGTCTTAAACTTAATTTAAAAAAAATGCATCATCATCCCCTTTGGCAAGGGTGACATTCCTGCAAACTACCACATCTATAGTAACACCCTAAGCACACAGTCAGTGGTGAGAGATCTGGGCACACAGGTCGACAGCAACCTTAACTTCGATCAGGTTAACTTCGATCACCATGTCTCCACAGTGGTAAGAAGGGCATTTTATATTGCTCATCTCATAAGTAAGGGCATTGCCTCCAGAAAAAAAGAGGTTATAACCCCCTGTAATCTTCCTTCATCAAGCCAATGATAGAGTACAATGCACCCTTTGGTATGTTCCTTTCCAAACACCCTTACCAAACACCTGCAGCAACTAGAAAGACCACAAAGGTTCCTTACAATGAAAATTCAGGGTCTTCAAGATCTGTCTTACGTGGACAGTCTGAAATCATTGTCACTTTACTCTGTGTCATACAGACTGCGCAAAGATTACCTGTGCCTTGCATATACAGCAATCTCTGACTGAGCTTAATGAAATGCTGCACATTCGCAAGACAAATGGCACACGGGTCGCTCACTCAAAGGACCTTAACCTGGTATGTGACATCAAAAGAACTTGCTGGAGAGACAAATTTGCCTCACAGAGGTTGCCCCACCTTTGGAACAAGCTTCCTATTCATGTTAAAGCCCCTCATTAGCCCTATTTTAGCATAATTTGGATGATTGGATGGATAACCAGAAATTTGGCCCAGGAGTTCCATCTGTGCCTTCTTGGACAGGGACAATAGGTGCTAATTTTAGAGTGCTTGAACCAGACACCCTTGGGAACACAGGTTAAACTTGGCTAGACTTGTAAAGGCCTTGAAGCTGTAGTATCCTCCTAAGTGTCTATGATTTTTGACATACTTGAAACGGTTTCAGAAAACATTGGGGGGGGGGGGTGCTTGGGAAATAGAATTTGAGAAAAGAGAACTGATATGGCAACTTAGGCTAAATGCTATCACAATTCCTGGACTCAATGAACATACTTCTGTTGCCCCAATACTGGTTTAGATCTGAAAAACTTTAATTTATCAACTGGTAATATATTTTGCAACAGTTTTTAGCAACATTATTTACATGTTTTAATTATTTATATCTGACTGTGTATTAAAAGTTGGACTTTTAATGTGAATGAGCAGTAATATGTACTAAAAGTTTTTTTAATCATGACATCTTAGTATTTCTATTTGGTATGCTCCTTTAAGCAGGCTAGTGGAGATGTCACATGATTTATTTGAATTTTATGATATAAACTGTTTAATTTAGTTGAAATGGTTCTGATGAAGTCCCAGTGTGTCTAGGGATGAAAGTGCTTAACCACTGTATTTGTGCTGTGATTCAAGTTTTTATTTAATATACTAATGTATGTAAAACTTTACCAAGACTGATGTCTTCTCTTTTGGAGTTATGCTTGTGTGATTTACTCAGGCATCTTCTTCCAGTGGAAATCTCAGGCATCTTCTTCCGTGTCGAAATCAATATCACAGCATCGTACATGTGATACAGACTCTAGCTCTAAGAGGAATCTAGACGATGTTCCTGTTGAAGGACAAGTCTCAGTACCTAATCCCGTTCCTGATGATGTCTGTGATGTCCCTGAAGTTGAACATTCACCAATAGCACTCCCTGTTGCTAAATCCAGTCCTTATTTCTATGTCACATGTTTAGGTCATATTTCCAGACCTAGTGTGAAATACACAACAACCTGGACATGATTGTTTTCATTTGTAATTAGTTCTGTATAATTGCATGTCAAAGGATTATTTCTGTACAATTGCATGTCGATGATTATTGTTATTATTACTATGCATGACTAATTTCTCAAAAAGGGAGGATGTAGATCAGAGTGTGTGCTACATCTTTAAGAAGCATTTCTAAATGAGGGCATGTGCATATAAATAGAGAGCACTTGCAGGCAGCAGTGCCATTTTGAGTGAACAGCAGGCTGTGAACATGTATGAGTGCAATAGTCAGTCTGTTTATTAGTTTGTGTAAGTTAAAGTTGCTAAGCCTCAATCCTGATGTGTTTGTATATAATGAAGCTGCTTGAACCGAACCCAGAACTGCTTGTCTGTTTTATCCTGACCAGATGAGTGACACACTTGCCCAAAGGTTCCTCAACTTTGTTAACTCCAATGCCCTGGACCAGCTGGTTGACACACCTACAATAGGCTCAAACATCCTGGATTTGGTGCTCACCAACATGGGGTACCAGTGCACCACCACCAGTGTGTGGTCATCCCCGGTGAGATCTGACCATAAATCAGTCTTGATAGAAGGAACGGTAACACAAGACCCTCCGCTAGCAACAACTAGACTAAAAAGACTTTTGCAAGGCCAGTTACACACTATGTAACAGCATAAATAGCTTCAAAGCCCCTCCCCCCACTGATAGAACAGACGCCTATGCTGAGTTATACACCAATGCTTTATACGATCACCTGTACAATTGTATTGACTCTGCCATACCTGATAGAACCAAAGAAAGAGCTAAAAGGAAAAATAAACCTGACTAGTGCACAGATGACATTAACAGCCTATACAACAGGAGAAAGAAATTGCTGTCTAAGAATAGGAAGGAATGGTCTCAAAACTGGAAACACTCCCTCCTCAACTTAAACAAGCAAATAAGACTCCTAGTGAAGTCCTCCAAAGCTAACTATGAATCCAAATTAGCTTCCCTAACTAAGGATAACAACAAGGTGTTTTTTAGTTACATCCATAACCTCAAAGGTAAGGCCCAGATTTCCACTGAATTCATAGTTAATGGTACTACATATACAAAACCTGTGTATGTAGCAAACCTGCTGGCTGACAGCTTCAGTGAAAACTTCACTTCTCTGTTCCCCACGACATATATCGCAAAGCATCCCTAACACCTCTCCCCCATCTAGTATTTCTGAGTAGCAGGTCTTAAATGTCCTCTCCAAGGCCAAAAACACAGCCTCGATGGGACCAGACAACATCGTGGGCTGTGTTCTACATGGGTTAAAGCAAGAATTAAAATCACCATTTGGCATTCTTTTCAATCACAGCCTAAGCACTGGCTTCATCCAAGCAGAATGGAAAACAGCTACCATCATCGTTTTGCACAAAGAGGGTTCATCCATGGACCCTGGGAACTATAGACCCATTAGCCTAACCAGTCTTATCTGCAAGGCCTTGGAACAAATAATCATGGACCTTATTAACAAGGTTATATAAGAAATCTCCAAATGCTTGATGCCACCCAGTTTGGCTTTGTCAAGGGGAGATCATGCCTGTTAAACTTGGTGGACTTCATCTAGACAGTCACCAGAGCCCTAGACGAGGGCATATCTGTGCATACGGCCTACCTAGACTTAGCCAAGGCCTTTGACACAACCCCCCCCCCCCCACTCAGGAATCATTGATAAACTCACCCATCTGGGTAGCAACCCATATATTCTTAGGTGGATTGCAAACTGGCTCACTGATAGAACTCATATGGTCAAAATAGGGGACTCCACCTCCTCCAGCAGACCCACTGGTACTTTGAAGAAGTAGATTCCAAACAGTAGGGGGCTCCAGCTAAAACTAAAGGACTCTGGCTGGCAAAGTTTGCTTATGACTGCAAAGTGGGAGTGATGATTGAAAACCTTTGCGATTTCAACATCCTTCAAGAAGGTCTTACGCAGATTGGTGACTGGTGACAAAGTCAAGGTCTTAAACTTAATTTAAAAAAAATGCATCATCATCCCCTTTGGCAAGGGTGACATTCCTGCAAACTACCACATCTATAGTAACACCCTAAGCACACAGTCAGTGGTGAGAGATCTGGGCACACAGGTCGACAGCAACCTTAACTTCGATCAGGTTAATTTCGATCACCATGTCTCCACAGTGGTAAGAAGGGCATTTTATATTGCTCATCTCATAAGTAAGGGCATTGCCTCCAGAAAAAAAGAGGTTATAACCCCCTGTAATCTTCCTTCATCAAGCCAATGATAGAGTACAATGCACCCTTTGGTATGTTCCTTTCCAAACACCTGCAGCAACTAGAAAGACCACAAAGGTTCCTTACAATGAAAATTCAGGGTCTTCAAGATCTGTCTTATGTGGACAGACTGAAATCATTGTCACTTTACTCTGTGTCATACAGACTGCGCAAAGATTACCTGTGCCTTGCATATACAGCAATCTCTGACTGAGCTTAATGAAATGCTGCACATTCACAAGACAAATGGCACACGGGTCGCTCACTCAAAGGACCTTAACCTGGTATGTGACATCAAAAGAACTTGCTGGAGAGACAAATTTGCCTCACAGAGGTTGCCCCACCTTTGGAACAAGCTTCCTATTCATGTTAAAGCCCCTCATTAGCCCTATTTTAGCATAATTTGGATGATTGGATGGATAACCAGAAATTTGGCCCAGGAGTTCCATCTGTGCCTTCTTGGACAGGGACAATAGGTGCTAATTTTAGAGTGCTTGAACCAGACACCCTTGGGAACACAGGTTAAACTTGGCTAGGCTTGTAAAGGCCTTGAAGCTGGTTACTAGTATCCTCCTAAGTGTCTATGATTTTTGACATACTTGAAACGGTTTCAGAAAACATTGGGGGGGTGCTTGGGAAATAGAATTAGAGAAAAGAGAACTGATATGGCAACTTAGGCTAAATGCTATCACAATTCCTGGACTCAATGAACATACTTCTGTTGCCCCAATACTGAAGTTTAGATCTGAAAAACTTTAATTTATCAACTGGTAATATATTTTGCAACAGTTTTTAGCAACATTATTTACATGTTTTAATTATTTATATCTGACTGTGTATTAAAAGTTGGACTTTTAATGTGAATGAGCAGTAATATGTACTAAAAGTTTTTTTAATCATGACATCTTAGTATTTCTATTTGGTATGCTCCTTTAAGCAAGCTAGTGGAGATGTCACATGATTTATTTGAATTTTATGATATAAACTGTTTAATTTAGTTGAAATGGTTCTGATGAAGTCCCAGTGTGTCTAGGGATGAAAGTGCTTAACCACTGTATTTGTCCTGTGATTCAAGTTTTTATTTAATATACTAATGTATGTAAAACTTTACCAAGACTGATGTCTTCTCTTTTGGAGTTATGCTTGTGTGATTTAACAACTGGAACTTATATAGGCTCTGTATACTTTTGGTGAGTAGACATTCAACTTTCCACAATGCTGATTATCAACAGGCCAAGCTTGCTCTGATCCAGCTCTCTGTTTTCATCTGTAGCATGTTGAGGGTCTCTGCAGCCACCAGGGTTTATATAGTGCTGATTCAAGCCTAGAATTACCACCTGCCCCTCTTTCTGCAGGACAGTCCCTATTTGTGTTGATGCATCCTGAAAAATAAAACATGAAAAATGGCAAATATCCTGACATTTCCATTAAAAAAATATTCCTAAGTTTTCTGTAATCGTTGCACAACATTATTTTGCATCTAAAATACCTTAATATGATATGAAATAACAAAAAACTCAAATTCTAAAAAATGATTTTTTATTTTGGGAACAAAGTGAAATCTGGTCCTTTGTATTTGTTATGGATGAATTTTGTCTGCAAAAATGTCATATTTCCATAAAAAATGCCCCACTTTAGGTATCAGAAGATTGTGGCAATCTTATTTAGGTCTCTGAGCATCATGGCTCAGCTCATGAATGTCTCTGAATCATTTAGTCTACATGTCATGCCCATGAGCAGATCATCATAGAAAGTTCTCCACAGCATCACACACACACACACACACACACACACACACACACACACACACACACACACACACACACACACACACACACACACACACACACACACATGCTGAATACCTTCAAGGTGCATTGCACATGCTCTTGCATGGAAATATTGTAAGGAGGTTCTCTGCAATGCCCAGCTTCATCCTGATAGGTATGGGATCACCAAAGAGCACTAGTAGTTGCACAACATGCAGTGCGGCTGTACTGTGGTGGCAATATTTCACACCTTTCTCCAGCAGTGTAGCAAGGATGGGGCAAAGACGGCAATCACCCTAAGAGCAAGGTATTAGATGTCATGATCATGCATTCTTGCAGGAGTACTGACATGCTGGTACAGAAGTTGTTCTTTTTTTTTTGTTTCCTGTGAAGATATGGGTGAAGGCTGCCAGCCTAGCCAGATAGAATTTTATAGATAATCCTATCATTTGTAAATATGAATGTAAGCTACAGGCTTGTTGTCTTAAATGTAAAGAAATAGTGTTGCATATGGAACTGGGAAAAAAATGTGACAACAGTGCACTCTACTGTCCAAAGTAAAGCATGTGGTGACCCTTTGATGCAGACAGTGATGCCGAAGGATCTAGATGAAGAAATTATTTCTATTGTTTTAACCAATAGTTAAATTGCTAGATTTAAACATGCAAATGTATTTTATTGTGCTGCTTTCTGACCAGCTGCAAGATAACAAAAGGAGATGTTAAGAATGTAAATGTAGTTCTGATAGCCTGGGAACCCAGGGACATGTGAAGAATGATGTAATGTGTAGCCTGGGAATCCCAGGAAAGTGTGAAGAATGATGTAATGTGAATCAGAACTGCAATTTCCATTTAAACAGAGAGAACCAGAGAGGAATAAGCATTTTGTCTTGACCATCCAACTCATCAGCACTCTGCCTGTTTTCTTATGTAAGTTTATCTTAGACTTGTGTTTTCTTTTAGAAATTGATAGAAACTAGAAAGATTAGACTAAGTGTTTTTCTGTGATGTCAGAACTGTACTACTGTATTATTTAAAGTATTTCTGTGTGATCTCTGAACTCCTGACTAGCACTGTGTAGTAAGAAGTATTGTCTTGTGTTTTTATTTATAATTAAATATTTTGAAACCTTTCAACTGTGGCTGTATTATGTAGAGATAATTTAATCTCTAGAGTACATTGCATATTTATAGTGATTACTATATCAAGTCACTCTAATAAGCCTTGATTGTTTAGTTATACTATCAATTGGATAATAATATTGCACAGTAATAATTGGACACCCTTTTAAGGTCCTTTGAGTAGCTGATAAATATTAGCTAGGTGGTGTCAGGCAGTACTACCTTGCTGAATCTTGACTGTTTGGCAATTTCTGAGCACTAAACTCAACTATATTACATTAAGAGGGCCTCCTTCACCCTTGTGGCAAAAGAGTGCAGTTAAGGACCCATCTGAGTTGGGGATTGTTGGAATAAGGCTCAGTCTTTGGCTTTCCTATTGGTTGTACTGTTTGAAAACTGTTTTACTTAGCTGATATTTAAACACAACCTTTGCATTTAGCTGCACTCTGCTCAATAGGGGTTAGCAGTGCCATGTATAGAAGCAAATGCTTAAAAAATATTTTTTTGTAGATAACTGCTAGGGGACCCCACTAAGCTTTCCTGCTTCTCGGCCCACGATGCTGTTGCACACTGCTGCCCAGAGAGCAACCCAGCTGTACTTCTTGAGGAGCTGGAGCAGGTTTCGACAACTAAACCTCCCACAGATTAGCTGATTCTACTAGTTCTACAGCAGAACCTAGTCCATCTAGGCTACCCTCCACCACTAATTACAGAATAAACTTGACATAATAGAAGGTCAGTTTCCTGCAGTTTCTCCAGCCAGCCTCATTGACAAGGGCATCTTGAGGCAACATAGCAATTGTTTCATATATACAGGCAACCTACTATTCCCAAAACATACAAATATAATTTGTGAGAGATGTATCTATAATATGAATCAGGAATCAATGCTCTCTCTCTCTTGCATAGCAACAAACTGAATGCCAAACAGGTTTTCAGCACCCACACTCCACTTCCCACACATACCAAGCACATAACACACAAACCCACATACACATAGGTACTCACTAGAAAAATACCAAAAGAGCAAAGCCCTCACAAGCGCAAACTTTCTGTACACAATATGGTCCCAACAGCACCCACTACACATACTGTAATAACACAAGCATCAGTGTCTCACCCAATAAGCTCCTAAGGCAAAACATAACTAAACCAAATGTCTTGGTCATAGGTGACTCCATAGTGAGACACACAGATGTCCCCTTCACTAGGCTAGACAAGGAGAAGATCACGTTCAGCTGCCTGTCTGGTGCCAGGATCCACCAAACGATGCACGGACTCAAGTCTCTCAACAACAATTACTTTTATGACTCTATAATAGTCTATGTTAGAATGAATGATTTGAGACGTACCTCACTGGACTATATGAAGAGCGACATGATGGAGCTTTCAGATTATGTGTCCAGGCAGGTATGTCCCTAGCCCTAAGCAGCATTCTTCCCTCATCTAGGATGATGCCACAGTACAAACAAAAAAATTATAGACTTCAACAATTGGCTTAGCTTCTGGTGTCAATCCAGGGGATTCAGTATCTGACAGCCTGGGATGATATGGTCAGCAGATCACACTGCTTTGCCAGAGGTTGTCTTCACCTGTTACCTCTAGGCTTTAGCTTGATGGCAAAGAAACTTGTTTCCCTCATAGTGCCTTTTAGGCAAGGTCATAAGAATAAAATTCCTGATGTAAAAATATCCTCCAGAAGCAAACTCATTGATTAATCCTAGGAGTCTAAATCAGAAACTGCACTCACTTGAAGTACTTCTCACCCTGGAAGTTACTGATGTCTGTGCAGTCACAGAGACATGGCTTAAGGCCTCAGAGAGTACCCCGGCCATGCAGGGCTATAATGCCTTCCACACGTTCAGATCACAAAATGAACATGAAAAAAACAAGGGAGGAGTATCCAACTTCGGTAAAGACAAATACACCTCTAGACTGGTTAAACTGTACAACTCCTTAGAGTTACTCCAAGTTCAGCTAACCATAGGAGAGACCCACCTCCACATCATTGTTAGCTATAGGTCCACCACCATGAACCACAAAAATTGCCCAGCCTACCCGAATCTACTTGAGTAACTGTCAGTACAGCCACATACCCTGGTCATGGGTCACTTTAACTATTCTTCCATTGATTGGGTAACATATACGAGCACAAACACTCTCACCCAAAGGTTCCTGGACTTTAACACAAATGCTCTGGAGCAGATAGTCAGCACCCCTACAAGGGGCTCTAACATCTTTGACATAGTGCTCACTAACATAGGGGATTGCTGCACCACCCCATGTGTGGGGCCCTCACTGATAAAGTCCAGTTATAAATCTGTCTCATTCTAAGTAACAATTGTACCTGACCCACCCACAGGAGCAAAAATGTTAAAAAAAATCTCAAAACAAACTATAGCCTACTGAGCAATGGTATCAGTAGTTTCAGACCCCCTGCCAACACTGATAGCAAAGACCCCTATACTGAGGTGTACACAGATGTGCTGTATAAACACCTATATAAATGTATAGACTCAGCTGTACTGGAACAGACCAAATCAAGATCCTCACAAAAAAATAAGCCACCCTGGTAGACATCCAGCATAAATAGGTTATAGAATAAGGAAAAAACTGCTATCAAAAACAAGAGGGAACAGTCCCAGGAAAGGAAGGACTCCCTCCAAAGCATAAACAAGCAGATTAAACATCTTGTAAAGTCCTCTAAAGCTAATTACAAGACTAAGTTAGAATCCCTAGCAAAGGAAAATCACAAAGCATTCTTTAGCTACATATGAAATCTAAAAGGGAAGGCCCAGCTTTGTGCTAAACTATTTGTGGACGGAACACTTATACTGAACCTGAGGACACTGCCATTCAGCTAGCAGAGAGGTTTGATAAAAACTTCACCCCCTTGTCCTCACAAATCATACCGCATAACATGCCTGTCACCAATCCTCTACATAGTATCTCCAGACACCAGGTCATAGCTGCACTCTCCAAGGCCAAAAACACAGCCTCTATGAGACCAGACAACACTGCAGGCTGCATATTAAATGGTATAAAACAAGAGATACTGGAACCACTGAACACACTCTTCAATCTCAGTCTAAGCACTGACTTTTTCCAGCTGAGTGGAAAACAGCAACCGTAATCCCCTTACACAAAGGGGGTCCCTCAAATGACCCCAGGAACTATAACCCATAAGCCTAACCAGCCTTATCTTCAAGGCCATGGAGAGAATCATCATGGACCTTATCAAGAAGGATATAGGTGACCTTCAAACTCTTGACCCAACCCAGATTGGATTTGTTAAGGTCAGATCCTGCCTGCTAAACCTGGTAGACTTCTTTAAGAATGTCACCAAGTCCTGGATGAATGTAGAACAGTTCAAACTGCCTATCTTGAGCTAGCCAAGGCCTTTGATACAATCCCTCACTCAGACATCATTTAGAAACTCACCCAGCTGGGGATTAACCCTTACATCACTAGATGATTTGCCAACTGGCTCACAAACAGAACACGTACAGTGAAAATTGGGGCTAACACCTCTACTAGTAGAGCTGTTACCAGTGGTGTTCCACAAGGAGCTGTGCGAGACCCCCTACTGTTTGGTATCTAATTTTCAGAAGTCCAAGCAAAGTTAGATGGCCTATGGCTTAACAAATTTGCTGATGACTGCAAACTGGGTGCCATCATCGCATCCCCCAAAGATGTCAACATAGTACAAAACGGAACATCTGTATTATTCCTCTGTGCAAACTTGATTACTCGAACCAAGAATAATTTCCAAAAAACACACAAAGGAATCTCAGAAGCAAGGCAGCTACAAATCTTCTTCTTCTTCTTCTTTCGGCTTTTTCCCGGTTAGGGGTTGCCACAGTGGATCACCTGTCCGCTCATGATTGGCAGTGGAGTTTTATGGTGTCGAGTTGCCAGCTCGGCGCCCAACCTTCCACAGAAGGCACACACATGCACACACTCACACCTAGGGCCAATGTAGAGTGTCCAATCCACCTACAGTATGTCTTTGGGATGTGGGAGGAAACCGGAGTACCCAGAGGAAACCCACGTGACCACAGGGAGGACATGTAGACTCCACATAGAAGGTACCCCAGCTGAGGATCGAACTGGAGAACCTCTTGCTGTGAGGTGACAATACTAACCGCTGCACCACAGTGGCCACCCTCCTTCCACAAACAACAGATGTAAGTGCTTTTAAACACAGTTCTTCTTCAGACATACAAAATCATTGTACATACCTCACTTTTAAAAGCATTTGACTTAGACTTTCTAGCCAATCCATTAAGAACCCTCATTATTTATAAAAATCTCTCAATTTTAAGACAGGCTTTAAAGAGACCTTGTCATTGAGACCAGGTCTTCTATTTGCACATAAAGTTGTTGTTGTTGTTGTTTGTCTTTTTGGCTTTGGTAAGGGGTCACCACAGCGGGACTCCAGTCCGCTAATGATTGGCAGTAGATTGTTATGATGCCGAGTTGCCAGCCCAACGCCCAACCTTCAGCAAAGGCACTCCCATTCATGCATATCTTTCAGAGGCCACTCAATCGCAGGGAGGACATGCAGACTCCACAAAGAAGGCACTCCCTGCACACTAGCTGAGAATCGAATGGGAGAACCTCACATAAAGTAAAAATCCAAAACAGCTCTTTTTCTTCAGTTAAATTTCTTATGTTACCTCCTCAAGGTCCCAAGCATACCATCTCTATAGCCTTAAATAAAAATCTATAGTTCATATCTGATTCTTGAACGTTTCGCTAGAGCATTTGTGAAATCACATTTCTTAATAGCATACATGTGCTCACGTATCCTTTCATAGAACATCCGATTAGTTTTACCAATGTAAAAATGTTTACATTCAGTACACTAAGTACACAATGTTTTTGCTTTTACAATTTTGTTTACTTTAAAAGTAAAGTTCCTTTTCGATACTGGATGTTCAAATACATTTGAAGTGTCTATAAGGGCATAGTATTTACAATTACCACAAGGGTAGGTTCCCACTTCATTTTCTATTGAAACAGAGGCTGTCCTATTGTCTGTATAGCACAATCATCTTTTAAGTGACCTCATGTTTTTATACCTAAATAGAGGTGCGGTACCCACTATATCTTTTATATAGTCATTTGTTGTCAAAATGCCCCAGTTTGACTGAATAACATTACGTACTTCCTTAATATCACTCGCATATGAAAGCACTATTGGTAAGCACACCTTACCTCTTGTCTTTGATTCCATACTATTCATATTATAAACAGAATCTGAATAATATGGTTTAGCTGCAGATGTTCTTGTATCTATCACATTATTAATTGCACTATCTACTTTGTTTCTATTATAACCCTTCTCTATAAAATCATATGATAGAGCTTTAAAATCATCTTCTAGTCCTTCTTCAGTGTTGTTTAACCTTGAAACTCTTAAACACTGTCCTTTCAGAATATTTTTATAAATATGAGGTGGATGCATACTATTTCGTCGAAGCACTGTATTTTTCTTACATGAGTTTCTATAAACCCTGGTAATAAGATTACCAGTTTATCTTTTCTGGATGCATGCATCTAAAAAGTGAATATTATGAGCAGATATATTAGAGGTGAGACGAAGGAAAGCTGTTGTCCCATTTAAATATTCAATAAAATCCATTAACTGTATTTCACTACCTGCCCATAGCAAAATAACATCATCTACAAATCTCATAAAAGAGCACACTGCTCTTGAATTGGCTGTTTAATACATGTTCTTCCTCCCAAATAGCTAGTACCATGTTGGCGTAGCTATTGGTACATGAAGTGCTGAAGGTCTAAATGGAGGAGATATTAAACTCTTATGAATTTTTGGGAGACATTGAAAGACTGGAATAATCGGATGTTCAATGTTTAGGTATTCTGCCATACTATCAGTAATCAAAAAATGAATTAAACAATCCTGAATAGTAAAATATATTTTACATTGTATACCCCAAATATATTCAATGTCTACCTTCTCATAAGTAGAAACATCATCCAGCACAGAAACAATGGAATCTACATAATAGTCTCGATCTAATACCACTTTGACTCTCCCTTTATCTGCTCTTTTATTTACAATAGTAACATCATTTTGAAGTTCAAACATTGCCTGTCTTTCATCCATACTCAGATTATAAAATGTATGTTCTTTCGTATTATCAGAATGTACATCATCCATCTGTGAAGACAAATAAAAAAGATCTTCCTCACATTTTTACAAAAAACTTCTAGAGTAGCATCAAGAGGTGGCTGGAACAAACTCGGCTTCTTAAAATGATTAAAATCAAATTGGGCTTACACAGACAAATGATTGGTGTCAAAGCCACAGACTTAAGCTAAATACAACAAAAATGCATTATCATCCCCTTTGGCAAATGAGATACCCTGTTAATTACATTGTTAATAATACCCCCTAAATTCAAACTCAGTGGTGAGAGATTAAGGAACACAAGTTGATAACAGCCTTAATTTTGATCATCAGGTATCCATAGTAGTAAGGAAGGCCTCCTACACTGCACACCTCATAAGCAAGGGTACAGCATCCAAAGCTAAGGAGGTTATAACTCTCCTGTCCTTGTCTCTCATCAGACCAATAACAGAGTACAATGCTCCCTTCTGTATGTACCTACAACACATAACCTACATGGACAGACTGAAGGTCCTATCACTTTACTCAATATTATATAGACTGCTTAGAGGAGACTTGTGCCTGGCCTGCAGAGCAGTCTCAGACAGACCCTGCCTTGATGAAACTGCTGCACATCTGCAAATCCATTGGGACAAGAGTCACTCACTCTAGGGATCTTAACCTAGTCTGCAATATTAACAGGACATGCTGGAGAGACAGATATGTCTCGCAGAGGTTGCCACTCCCCTGGAACAAACTCTCAATTCATATAAAACATAGCTCCTCAATTACCCTATTTAAGTGTAAGCTGGGCATTTGGATTGAAACTGTAAATTTACACCAAGAGTTTCACCTGTGTCCCTCTTAGGCAGTGGCAGCAAGTACAGATCTTAGATTCGTGCTCAGACATAGACTAAATATTTTCATCCATTAAGGGTATAACATGGCTAGGCTTGTAGAGGCCTTAGTAACCTCCTATGATCCATATGAGGGTCCCCATTATAACATTGATGCCTAGCTAGTTACTGAGGCCACTGACACCCCCTGAACTGGCTAGCAGTGCTGGCACCACTATAGTGACCTGAAGAAGTGCCATCCAAACCTCCTCTTCCGATGAGAAGTGGTCAGACCTAGAGCTCCTGAGATGTACTTTAAGTATATTTTAAACTTTTTTTTTTAAATCATAACTCTGCCAATATGTGAAGTAGTGCACTACTGTCTTGTCTTTTTTTTCCTTATAGGTCTGGAGACCTTTGTGAAGAACTGTCAGTATTAGGGAGTTTAGCCCTCTGTTAGAGGTGCAGGGGTGAATACACCTGTTTTATTTTTTATCTTATGAAGCTATTTTATTTCTCAGAGTCACAGCACAAATGGTGGATGAACAGCCATGTGCTATAAGTTTCTAGGCTGCTTCATTGTAGGGAATATGCTAACACCTGTTGCTTATTACATACTACCTACCTGCTACCTTTGTCAATTCATGCAAATAGTGGTTTGTTAGTATATGTGCTTGTTAGTTGCTAGATGGTTTGGATTAACAGTACAGGCATGATGGCTCAATAGGAAAAGCAGTTGCCTTTCATGATTCACAATAGAAAAGTTCTGTGTTTGGTTCCCACAAGGTGCTCTCCTTCCATTTGCATGAGCCAGAGTACATTACATCACTGGATGGGGGATATGAAGTGATACTTCTGTGTATCCGAGTCTGACTGACATTATGGTAGCTGCATATGACAGACAGGATAAGTTTAAAGTGTTTACGAAAACACATGTGTACATATATAATCATGTACATACATGACTATATGAAAATTTGCTTACAACACATACATATTCACTGTGCAGTAATAGGCTGTGCATACATGTAGAAGCAGTACTGCTGTCACAGTGGCTTAACAGGTAGCTGTCTTGCCTTTCATGGCTCACTACAGGTAGCATCTGGATACTGTTCCTACATTAGAGTCTTTATATACAGCACACACATTACAATAGAGAGGTTCAGAGAGTACACAACTGTGTTTTCATTAGTAGTACTTACCTATTATTGTCACTGATTTTTTTTTTCTTGAGACTATTGTAGATGTAGCTGAGATATTACATTTTTATTGTTATTTAGTAATGTACTTAATTATATGCTTGCATTTCTCTCCCCACCCTCTTTGTCACTCTCCTTTCTGTTTATTACATTTCTTTTCAATTTGGTTTGTTGTTTCTCTTGATGTATTTTTCCTTTTATATACCAATGTCCACAGCACCACCTGTGGCCCCAGCATGGTCCAGCAGCTCCCAGTATCCAGTACCACCTCTACCATCACAAGACTAGGCTGCTATGGTAACCTGAAAAGATATGGCTGTGGCATAGGAGGCTGATAGGCCCTCAAATTCTGCCATTGGTGGGGCTTCACTGGTCAGGGTTACTGTGGTCCCTGGTGGTGGCTCTGCCAGAGGTGGGGTCCCATACGTACAGAGGAGCAAGCTAGCTAGCTGAAGTAATCATGGGAGCTGGGGAAAAGGTGCCTCAATGCCACATAGGCCACTTGGAAAGACTTATTTTACAGCTTGCAGAGTCGTGCTCCTGCATGGCACTAGCACCACCATCAGAGCTATCACCTAGTCATGAGAGTGTCCAAGGTGGAGTCTGATCTCCCACTGGGTCTGACAAGGGCAGGGTGATACTGCTGGTGTACTCATCCTTTCTCCCATCCCAGGGTTCTCCCTTTCTTTTGTGTCTATTCCCATCTTTGTTCATTTTCCATTCCTCCAGATTACCATTGTCTTCCCTCTGTTTGTCTGATAAACACCTACTCTACTATGCTCCCCCTCTCTCAGTGTATCTTTTCTGTCATCTATGTTTGTGCGAGTGTGCCTGCTACCGATCTTAGCCCACTTATCTTCATTCATCTTTCCTTACTTCCTTACCCACTTTACCTTCTTGATATATACCAAATGAATATTTGTCCTGAAAAAAAAATGATGTCCTTTCTTTACCACCACTCTTCTGTTCATTCCTTAGCATTTCTCCTTATGTGCTTCTACCTTCTTGCTTCCACTTTTTCCATAAATGTTGTATGCACTCATTTTCACCCTTTGATTTGATGAAAAAAAAAAGAAATCAAACCATACTGCATTGGCCCCTTAAGCCTGCTAGCTGCCTTTTCCACCTTGCCTCTTCTGTGCATACTTGAATGTGGTGAGCACCCCTGAGGAGCAGACATGCAACAAGTTCAAGAAACATTTTCTTTGCATACTGTTGCCACTACTGGAGGAGGATACATACTTTCACTGCAGGCTCTGCTCTGGCTACAAGTGGAATTTGTAATGAGATGTTGTGTTCAGACTGGTATTTCATGATTTTAATCATTAATGAGTTTCAGGCCACATCACGCCTGATAGGTAATTGGTGGCTGACCGACTATGACTGGACCCACCATGTTTCTGAATCCCAGGGCAAATTCCTTAATCCTACAGTACACGATAGTTTATGCATCAAACAAACAAAAAACATATTCCAACATATTCCACTTATTTATTTATTTTTATTCAGTTTTATTTTATTTTAGAGAAGTGTCGCACATTAAATTTAATGGCCTACATTAATTATATAATTTTCTCCTGAATAGGGCTTATGGTAGTGTCAGGTATCATGCTTAATTTAAGACACTAGACACTCAGGAGACCATAATTAATGTTTAGTAGCTTGACATATTAATTCTGTATAGCAGTTGCAAGTACCAGTGTGCCTCAGAAGCATGCACACCTTCTCATAATCACAGTCAGCTTAACACTGAAAAAACCTTTCAGGGTTACATAAACATGCTCAGTCTGGCATTGACTGCACAAATCATCATAGTGATTAGGCATCACCACGACACCTTTCCTTTGCGAACATAATGAAATTCTTTTTTTGAGTTTAAAACAATGGGCATTTGTACATTATAATATTTGCATGCATATTCTTTTCAGTTTGGAAACATGCAATATAAAAATCATTTGACATTATTTTATAAATGTTTACATTTTTCACTTTTCTCACTAACATAGAAATTATCAAGACTTTTACAGTCTCTAACCATACTTTACTCTTAGCAGTCATTTTGTTACTCGTCTATTTCTGGATCAGTACCTCAGTGTGAGCCTTATCTCATGCCCTTGTGAAGCAACCCTCCCAGGCATCTGTCTACTGACATCTCAAGACTTATACTGCTGAGTAACAAGAGACAAAAAAAAGACAGAAATACAGGAGATGTATAAATACCAAACATAGCTCTTCTCCTTTAAATTTGTTTTTTGCAGGGGCATGACCCCCTGCATTCCCCAACATCCCCAAACTTCTATATACTAACCCTGAGATCACCATACCTTGAAGAAAAAAGTGAATATTTTGATAAGGGGAGTCTTGGACCTATATATGGAAGTCCCAATTTTTGGCCAATCAATCTCCACTTTTCAAGATTCAGCTATGTGGGTCCCAAGATTTTAAACTGTTACCCTCACAAGCTGTGGACATAAGGGTCTTGTTTCTCATGGCAAGCCAAAATTGGCTTAGCTGTCTAGTCATTAACATCTAAAAATACGTACTCAACATGTCTCAATTTTTCTGGAGTCCCCTGGCCATAGCAATTGCGTATCCAGTTATACTGTATCAAGTCAGTCTGAATATTTCAGGAACAGCCTGTATGTGCCTGTTATTTTATTATTATTTTTTTCTTATTACAACTCTGTCATCAGTCTGGATTACATATGTTCTAACTATTACAAATTTGGCAACAGTCACACCTGTTGCCACTTCTCTGGTTTCCCCATGTAATCTGAAATAAACTGTCTGAACTGGATTCAACTCATGCATGAATTATACTGAATGACTTTTTCCATAAACATATTTGTATGCAGATCTGATCCTTTAGTCATTTGGTTTATTAATCTTATTTGGAATAGTCTTTGCCAACAACTTTGTCTCAAGCTTTGGAACAGTAATTTGAATCAGGTGGCCCAACATTAGTTGTGCTGGCCTCACTATATGGAGTTGCTGTAAGGGCTGAATCTAGCACTCGTTAACCTAGGCAACTGCCTAGGCCCTGATGCTAGCTGGGGGGAGGGGCTGGCCTGACCATATATCTTAATTAAAAAAAGTCTGAGGGGCTGGCCTGGTCATGTAACTTAATTAAAAAAGTCTGAACCATAAAAAACTAGTCTTCCTGCTGGGATCTTTAAAAGAAAGCAAATAAATCTGCAATAGCTGGACATACATCAGGAAGTCAAAAAGTGACTCCACTGGTGATAAATATGGATCTATCGAATAAAATTCTACAAAAAGTTCTCCACAATAGTTAAGCACTTTAGTCTCACGCAGATTAAAAGGATTTCTTCAGAACTTAAAATAAAACATTATTTTAACGTCTTGTTAGATCAAAAAGTAATATTTAAGTTTTTAATTTTTAACAGAGGTTTTCCTTATCAGAATAATGTTTTTATTTTAAGAGATATTTTCCTTATCGATTGATTTTTAATCTGACGAGATGTTCTGTAATTGGTTTATTGGATATCAATTATTCAATTAATGTATTACTATAAAAGTGCTTTTTGGGTGAAATGTTTCATTCCGATAAAGTCTGTTTTTTTTTATTTGGATGAACAGCTCCTTGTGAATTATAAGCTTAAGAAATACAATTGTTTGTGGTGTTTCTAAGCTAGTGTGCTGTGTCGCTTCCTTTCTGGATTCTGCGGCTTTCCACAATTTTAGGGGTGGATTTTTGTTTTTTGTATTCTTAGTTTTGGATTTTTGTGTGCTTCCAAATTTTCATCATGCCTATTTTGCTTTGTTTGGACTTCTTCAGAACATTTGTCACTCTGTCAACGAACTGTAAAAAACAAGTAGATAAATATGGCATCCTTAAAGGTGCAAAGATATAAAAGAACTCCTAATCATAATCAAAAAAGAAACTATCTAAAAATCTTGTTCTTCAAATAAATGCCAAAAACCTAAAATTTAACATTTCCCATCCATTATATCACTATATCGAATTGTGTATAATAATCTAGAAATATACACGAGATCTATTAAACACTGACCAATTGAAACCCATCTTGAATGCTACTGAAAATGTATAAGCGAGCTTTAAAATATGCAATGAATGTGTACACAAACATTAAATGCACTCTCTAAAATATGCAATTAATGTGTACACAAACATTAAATGCACTAACCATGTGGTTAGCTTAAAGTACTAATAAATAAATGAAAACTGATAATATTGATTTCATATTACCAACATCAGCAATCAGTGCTCTACCCCTGGGATCCAGAATAATTATTTCTAAAATAGCAAAAGCAAACTTTTTGAACCACTTGCATGCCCCAGAACGTTTGTATAATCCATTTTTAAAAATATAATAGCAATGTTCATAAACCCTTTTTGCATAGTTTACTAGTTCAGGTTTTGCACATCTGCATTTTTTATATGTTTTCTTTAAAATAAACTATTTCCTGCTGTGCATGCATCGTGCATGCAGAGCAAATAAGGAATGTCCAGGATCAGTGTACAAGCTTTTGAACTCACAGTATTGAAAGTGGGGTAGCAGGAAGCATTGATGTTTACCGTACAAAGTACCTATTGCACACTCCAATAAAATCAAAGATGTTTTAGCAGTAAGAAACCACAGTAGAACCAAATATCAGATGCAGCAACAACTCACACATGACTAGGAATCCACCAGTTTTCTAAACAGCAGTATTTTATTCAGATAACATCTCTCTTAGCGATTCAGCTAAAAAGCCTTTTCAGAGTATCTCAAACTGTCAAAATAAATATTTAAGAAAAACAAAATGTGAGCAAATCAACAGAGCTGAATGAAGGCAAAGAAACGTACTTTGTAGATTCTTTATTAAAAAGAAAGAATAAGTGCTTTCACAGAGTTACCGCTTCTTCAGATCCACATAAAAACAACTTAAAACCAATGATTTATACAAAAAGTAAAGTCACATGTTACTAAAAACACCAAATCAAATTCACTTCCTCTTAATTAGTGCTGGCTTTAAATTAATATTAGCATTAAGCGCTGGCCCTTTGTGAGCTTGCAGTGTTATTATCCACTTAACTTCTAAATTCTCCAGAAGATTATTCACATCACCCCTCCTCATACCGGGTTTAACTAGCTGTAGGACTCTAAAGCAAAAAATATTGTGTCTTGTTTTAACTGTGTGTGCAGCTAAAGCATTAGTGGTGACATTGTTCCTGATATTGCCAACATGCTCCAAAATCCTTTCTTTAAACCTGCGCATAGTCTTACCTCTTACCTACATAAAACCTAAGACACTGCATGCAGGTTGCTAAGTAAACCAGACAATTACTGTTGCATGTGGCAAAAAATCTTGGAATAAATTCTCTCCTGGTTTTGGGATAGTTCTCTGACTATAAAGGTACAGGCTTTACATTTGCCACAGGAAAAAGTTCCAAAGCCATGTGGAGAATCAGTCACTGCAGTTCTAGGGCCATAGCATAACATTCTCTTCAAACTTTTATTATTCCTAAAAATAAAACTAGGATGGCAGCCAACTACTTTGCTTATAACTTCATCACTTGATAAAATTGGCCAATTCTTTTTGAAAATATCACAATATTGAGCGAGATTCAGTGGCTACGATACCTCCTTTCTCTGCCAATCCTTTATAATCAGAGAACAAGTATTTATTCATCCCAAAACCAGGAGAGAATTTATTCCGAGATTTTTTACCAAGTGCAACAGTAATTGTCTTGTTTACTTAGCAACCTGCACACAGGTTAAAAATGAAACTGCTTTCCTTTACCAAAGAAGTCCATCATATAAGCACATGTCCTAGTTCTAGTTTCACCAATGCTATTTTCTCAGAGTATGCTGATATCTTTGAAGACAAGGTAGGTATACTTCCATTTGTGTACTCCATGAAATTAGACCCAGACGTCAGTCCAGTGGTCAGACCAGCGAGAGGAGTTCCGATAGCTATGCAGGACAAAGTCAAAGTCCAGTTAGATAAAATGGTGCAGCAAGGTGTTATTTGTCCAGTCACAGAACCAACTGAATGGGTGTCTTCCATGGTAGTTGCTCATAAGAAAAATTCAGATGAAATCAGAATATGTATTGACCAGACAGACTTAAAACAAAGCATTAAAGTGACTGCACCATCCTATACGTACAGTCAAGGAAATTGCTACCCTCATGCCAAATGCCACTGTTTTTTCTGTCTTAGATGCAAAGAGTTCATTTTGGCAAGTGATGCTTGATCGCAGATCTTCACTACTGACTACAGTCAGTATGCCATTTGGTACATACATATTTCTCAAAATGCCTTTTGGAATAAATTCTGCCAGTGAAGCCTTTCAGCGTGAAATAGAGCAAATTTTTTCAGGCCATCCGTGTGCTATAATAGTAGATGATTTACTAGTTGGAGGTAATGGTGAAGCAGAGCATGACAGAAACCTCAGGAAAGTTCTGGACAGAGTGTGTGAAGTGAACCTAAATCTCAATCCTCTAAAATGTAAATTCAGGCTACCAGAAGTTACTTATGTTGATCATTTATTTACCAGTTCAGGCCTATGACCATATCCTTCAAATAAACAGCCATTCTTGAGATGACAGCTCCAGACAATGTCCAAGCCTTACAATGTTTTCTTGGTATGGTCAATTATTTGGACAAGTTTATACTAGACTTTAGTGAATTATCAGCACCCTTAATAGAGCTGACATGCAAAAATGTTACCTGGTCCAGGTTAGAACAGCAACAGAGAGCATTTGATGACCTGAAACAGAAAATTGGAAGTCCACCTACGTTAAGATTCTGTGATGTCCACCAACCAGTAATTCTTTCCTGTGCTGCTTCAAAGTTTGGTCTTGGTGCAGTTATTCTTCAAGAAGATAGACCAGTAGCCTGTGTGTCTAGACCTCTTACCCAAACTGACATGCAGTATGCTCAGATTGAGAAGGAAATTTTGGCAGTTGTGTTCGCATGTTCGAAGTTCCATGATTTTATTTATGATCGAGCTATCCAGATAGAGACTGATCATCAACTTCTGGTCACTATTTTAAAGAAGCCTATGCATACAGCTCCAGCTAGACTACAAAGAATGATTTTCAGATTACAAAAGTACAACTTCAAAATGGTCTATACAAAAGGCAAACTTCTATATCTGGCTGATACATTATCCAGATTACCCAGAAACACCACAGAAAAGCTTGATGCAGAGAATTTTGACTTCGATGTCATGGAAGTGCATAATTTTTCTTCCACAACACTTGATGAGCTAAGAGATCACACAATGACTTATCCAGTTTTGCAAAAGCTGAACCACTTCATCAATGTTGGATGGCCATCAAAGCAATCTTGTGTATCACTAGAAGTGCAACCTTATTTCCTTACAGAGATGACATGTTGATGGAATATGCTATCATTTTCTAAGGTCCTAAAGTTATCATTCCTACTTCCTTACAATATGAGTACATTCAGATTTTACATTGTGGCCACCCAGGCTCTAAAGCTACCAAAAGAAGGGCAAGAGGACTAATATTTGGCCTTCTCTATCAAAAGATATTGATAAAGTACTTTCTTCTTGTTCAGTATGCAATAGTACTAAACTGCATTTGCAAAAAAAGCCACTTCAACTAAACCAGATTCCTGAACTACCTTGGTCAACAATAGCCACTGACATATTCAAGTGGAACAGTCAACATTACTTAGTGTTGGTAGATTCTTATTCAAATTGGTTTGAGATTGATTTGCTGCCTGACCTAACATCCAGTACTGTTATTACTAAGTTGAAACATCATTTCTCAGCTCATGGTATTCCACATAAAGTTATTTCTGACAATGGTGCCCAGTTTACCAGTCAGCTATTTCAGAAATTTGCAAACGACTGGGACTTTATCCATGTTACCAGTAGTCCTGAGTACCCACAGTCAAACGGTCTAGTTGAATGTGCAGTACAAAGTGCAAAGCAATTACTAGAGAGGTCAAAATGTGACAATACAGATGTTTTCTTGAATTTACTTAATCTCAGAAATATACCCAGTGACAATTTACTTGGCTCACCTGCTCAGACACTTCTATCTAGGCAAACCAGAACAACCTTGCCTATCAGTTCAAGTTTGTTGGTGCCTAATGCTAAAAACACCAGAGCAATGAAAGCCCAACTATTTAAAAAGCGTTCATCCCATAAGTCCTACTATGGTAAAATGGCAGATTTCTTTGTCCATTGAAAGAAGGAGAGATACTGAGGATGCAAACGGTGAAAGGTTTTGATCGAATTGGTCAAGTGAGAGGTGAATGTACCAAGCCGAGATCTTCCTTAGCAGAATCTGAGGGTATAGAATATAGAAGAAATTGCAGGCATCTTCTTCCAGTGCCTAAATCAATATCGCAGCATTGTACTAGTGATACAGACTCTAGATCTCAG
The DNA here is from genome assembly GCF_019279795.1 of Protopterus annectens. NCBI lineage: Eukaryota > Metazoa > Chordata > Ceratodontiformes > Protopteridae > Protopterus > Protopterus annectens. Next base: position 455,124,150 of record NC_056739.1, read on the forward strand.
AGCAATCCAGACGATGTTCCTGTTGAAGGACATGTCTCAGTAACTGTTCCCATTCCTGATGATGTCCCCAGTGTCCCTGAAGTTGAACATTCACCAATAGCAGTCGCTGTTGATAAATCCAGTCCTAATTTTTATGTCACACGGTCAGGTCATATTTCCAGACCTAGTGTAAAATATACAACAACCTAGACATGATTGTTTTCGTTTGTTATTAGTTCTGTATAATTGCATGTCAAAGGATTATTTCTGTACAATTGCATGTTGACAATTATTGTCATTATTACAATGCATGACTAATTTCTCAAAGAGGGAGAACATAGATCAGAGCGTGTGCTGCATCTTTAAGAAGCATTTCTAAGTGAGGGCATGTGTGTGTGTGTGTGTGTGTGTGTGTGTGTGTGTGTGTGTGTATATATATATATATATATATATATATATATATATATATATGTATATATCTAAAAAGAGAGAGAGAGAGAGCATGTGCAGGCAGCAGTACCATTTTGAGTGAACAGCCAAAGTGTTAACATGTATGAGTGTAGTAGTCGGGCCTATATCATATATATTCAAAATTCCAAAATATCGAACACCATAAGTTCGAACATGGAATTTCGAAATATGATAACATCGAATACTCAGAATAGTGAATTTTTTCCCAGGGAACACATCGGCCACTTGGAAATACTTATTTTACAGCTTGCAAAGTCGTGCCCCTGCATGGCACTAGCACCACCATCACAGCTATCACCTAGTGATGAGAGTGTCCAAGGTGGAGTCTAATCTCCTACTGAGTATGACATGGGCGGGGTGATACTGCTGGTTTCTCACCCTTTCTCCCATCCCAGGGTTCTCCCTTTCTTTTGTGTCTATTTCCATCCTTGTTAGTTTTCCATTCCTTCTGTTTACCATTGTCTTCCCTCTGTTTGTCTGATAATCTCGCACTCTACTATGCTCCCCCTCTCTCAGTGAATTTGCACTTCCCCTGTCAATCTTTTCTGTCATCTATGTTTGTTTCTTACTTCCTTACCAACTTTACCTTCTTGATATATACCAAAAGAATATTTGTCCTGAAAAAAATGTATGCCCTACCTTTCCCACCACTATTCCGTTCATTCCTTAGCATTTCCCCTTAAGTGCTTCCACTTTTCCCATAAATGTTTTGAACTACTTGCATGCCCCAGAATGTTTGTGTAATCCATTTTTAAAATATAATAGTAGTGTTCATATACAATTTTGCATAATTTACTAGATTAGTTTCTGCACATCTGCATTTTTATGTTTTCTTTGAAATAAACTATTTCCTGCTGTGCATGCATCGCGGTCTGCATGCAGAGTAAATAAGGAATGTCCAGGATCAGTGTACAAGCTTTTGAACTCAAAGTATTGAAAGTGGGGTAGCAGGAAGCACTGATGTTTACCGTACAAAATGCCTCTGGCACACTCCAATAAAACCAACCAGGTACAGGAGATGTTTCAGCAGTTAAGAAACCGCAATAGAACCAAATATCAGATGTAGCAACAACATATCACACACAACCAGGAATCCACCAAACAGTTTTCTAAACAGCAGTATTTTATTCAGATAAAATCTCTCATAGTGCTTCGGCTAAAAAGTATTTTCAGAGTATAAAAACAAAAATAACACACATCCTTTATATACAAAACAATTTCCTCTAATTATTCAAGACATGCTGGAGGGACAGATTCATAACCCAGAGGCTCCCTTCACTCTGGAATAAAATCCCAGTCCAGGTTAGGCAGAGTCCCTCACTGACTCTCTTCAAGAGGAATCTTGATGAGTGGATGGGAGATCGTAGGTTTACCCCGGGTATCACTTCTGTGTCACTGTTAGACAGAGGCACAGTATGCTAACCTCAAAAAAGGGCATAGCAAAATAAATTTAAAATGGGTGGCGAAAGCCAAACACACTCTGGCTAGGCTTATAAATGCCCTAGGGCAGATAGCCTAGCATGAACCTATGAACCTATAATAAAATAACTAAAATAATTATGGCTTTATAAAACATTTACCTAATTAAAACCCTCCAATTACATTCTGTATTAAGTCCCTTAGGGACTAAGGTTTCATACTTAATATAAAAATAGATTCCTTTTGTAATAATTTAAATTTCAACAGAGACATATTGAACCTATCCACCTTAACCTGTTCTAATATACTGACCTGAAGTCCTTCCACATTAGTACCATGATATTCTTTTAAAATGTGCAGCAACTGGGTTCTCCATCCTACACTTCTTTATGTCCCTAATATGTTCTAAAATTCTAACTTTAAATGACTCTATTGTTTCTGCACTGATGTTTATTTCTTCAAATATGATACATTTCTTGTTTTACAGCATGCAGTGCTACAAGCATGCATGACATTTCAGTTGGATTGGTGTGTGTGTGTGTGTGTGTGTGTGTGTGTGAAATGCCCCAGTTGATGATACTATCTAGTTAGAGATAGTTGGAATCAAACCATGTACCTTAGGTACTGAAATCAGGAGCCTTATTTCTCCATCCTAACTGACAGACTTCCATTTGGTAAATTACTGAGGATTGCAGTTAGCCAAGATACACTTAATCTGCCACTGGCTAAGTACATACTTCTCGACTGTACAGATTTTCACAGAATGTCTAAATTTTTGCCTCATGTTTTTGGTCCATTTCTCATAAAATTTTAATTTTTGGCTAATCATTGGCAAATTATTGAGGGATGAAATCAGAAAATAAAACGACTTTTTGAGTTTGAAACTTCATACCCTTCAGCAAATTCATGCTAATGCAAAACCTGTTATTCTAACAATTTTCTAAGTTTGCAAGAGCAATATTTAACAAGTGTCTCTATTCTGGGCCTTTGTCACACCATTATTGATGGCTTTGTCCAGATTTCTTGCTCTAAGAGGTTAAGAGGTATGGCCAAGTACAATAAATGTGAGTTACTGTAGAAAAAATGTTTACTGTTGCTCATGCTAAGTCTATTTTCAGTATGCAAATGTTTTGGTTATCAAATGGCTATTAACGTTTGTGCTATAAAATTTGAAATAAGTTTTTTAATTAAATCCAAATCTCTATAATTATTGTAAAAGTAAAGAAAGTGTGTGTGTACAGTGACAGGTTTGATTAGAGTTTATGGTAATTGGAGAGAAACAGACAAGTATTGGGATATTGGAATGACTGTGGGGTGGGTGGGTGGTCCATTACCCTGCCTAGGGCCCCATTTGACCATGATCTGTCTCTAGTCGCTCTACAGGATGTACAGGACTATAAAGCTAGGTACAGATCCAGCTGGTTAAGGATTTTTACAGTTGTTTGTACTGCTATCTTTCAGCATCCCTGTTAGCTTATGGGTAATGAGGACTCAACATCATATGATCAAACCCATGCACATTAACCAATTTCTGAAACTCCATAGGTGTGAGTTAAGTCCCTTTGTCAGTAACAAGACTGATAGGAATCGAATCTGTCAAGACATGACTTGTTGATTTGTTATTGGAGAAATTGACCATGACCCAGCAACCCAAGTTGTAATTGTAATTTGGGTGCTTAAAGGTGCAGTCAGGAAGGATGGGTGTGCTCATCCAGTGGGAGGAAGTTTACACATTGGGGGAGAGAACACACAAGTGTGGCTTGTGTTCCACTGGCTTAGATCAGAGAAAGAACTGACTGTATATTGCTGCCTGTGGGTGGGCAAAGCAGTTTTGCTAGCATCAGCCCCTTGCAAGAGTGAGAGACAGTCCAATGCTGCCACTCATTATGTTCCCCCCACATGACTAGGTGTACATGGGGGGTAGATACAGGAGAAAATACTACACTGTAGCAGAATGATGGTGACTCAGGTACCTCAATCTCCTCATTGGCCCTGAACATGGATCAGAGATGGTCCAAATCCTAAAGCAGATTTAGCAGACCCAGTGAACATGGAAAGGCTCTGGAAGTAGAGTGACTACTTCATTGTCTCTTGAATAATAATCCACTACTCCCAGACAATTTACTTTCCATTCTGTTCATGCATGCCTACTGCAATTCTTTGCCATGGCCCATGTGGCAACAGAGTCACAGTGCACAACTCTCTTTTGAATTGGTTTATATTCAGTCAAGAATTGATTAGTACACAGAAATTTGTGATTATATTAGCATTGATATTTAGCTGCCACACAGATGCGTTTGCTTTCTCTCTCGCTCTCTCTCTACTTAGTTGACACTTAATTTCCTTTATGGATTTATCTCAGGACTTTACTGCTTTAAGAAGACAGCAACACAATCCAGTCAAGATAGAGAAATAGACATTGCTGCTTTCACAGTAACGTATTTGTAAAGGAATAAATTGTCCATGTCAATTTACTTGGCCACACATTATGAACATAGTTTGTTATGGCCTGCATCTTGCTTAGTTTATTCTGTAAGGATGTTCATCCTTCATCAAGTCACTGGCCAGCTCTAACTTGGACATATTCACTTACATCCTCTTCAGTATCTAACTGAATTGCCTCATGATTTCTGGGTAGTGTATCTGACACTATCAGTTGTTTCCCCGGGACATTTATTTATTTTTATATGTTAACCAGGATAGTCCATATGAGCCAAAGGCTGTTTTAGTAAAGGCATACAGAAGAAAAGCCCAAACTGCTTTTACTTTAAATCACCAGAACCTTATAAACAGCTGTTGGTATCTTGGATGAATGTAATCCAAGTAATATGAATGCATCAGCAGTACCAATAGTTTATGGTCTGTCTGTATCTGAGAACTGTCTAGGACCAACAGGTAATGTGAAAAGCATTAACATAACCATATTAGACATTTATTTTCAATTTCAGAATATCTTTTTTCACTCTCTCTTATTTTTCTAGAACAAAAAGCAACAGACATAATTTTGCCATCAGTCTGTTGCAATAAAATGGATCCATGTGTAAATAAACATGATAGCAAATAAACTATGAATTGTACTGGACAGTAAGGGACAGAGTCCAGTCGTTTGTAAAAGGTGTTCAAAGTGTAGAAGGCAGAATCACTTTGTCAAGGCATTCAGAAGCAGAAACGTTAAAAGCTAGCCAGAAGATACAACTATAGCTCAGTTAGGCAAACAGAGCCAGTGGAACAAGGAAGAATATACATGAAAAATATGTTTCACACAAATGATAATAGAGTAAAGTGGTGTAAAGAAACAATAAATCAAAGTAATATTACAAAAGAAAGAGGTAAAATGCTAACAAACAGGTGCATCAGTGAACATATGTCAGAGGAAAGCTATTAGTTGAGATCAAAAGAATAACTGAAGAAGTCTGACAACAGGATATATGCAGTCAAGTCAGTAAAGCCAAATCAGAAACAAGGTTATTTCACTGCAAATGTAAAAATAAAGGTGTAGGTGATAAAAAAAATTCAATAATTTACATCACAATTAACTAACTCATTAACCTACTCCATAACCAAAGCATTAGACATGGTACAAATACTGTACATTGCACATAAAAATGAATGGAATGTACAAAGGTTACAGAAGCTGCTCACTAAAATACAAAAACGTGTAATGGCATAAATAGCTAAAAAATATAAGGTCCAAACACGCGCGCACACACACACACACACACACACACACACACACACACACACACACACACACACACACACACACACACACACACACACACACAAAAACCTTAAGGTGTCTCTGCTATCTAAACCTCACATCAAGATTATTTTCCTCTTGAAGAAAATGATTGAAGAAGGGTTGAAATGCTCCACAAAATGAACACAAGGAGAAAAAGGATCAGTGTGAATAGTATGGGTTTTACCCATAATAACACTAAGTCTAAAAGCCTGGGTGAAGTCAAGATTTGTTTGGATACTGCCAGTAAAGCCATATAGATGAAAACAACCTGGCATGTGTACTGTATGACAAGTGAGATCTGTGGTGCAATGGTTCTCAGCAAGCTAGCCCTCGGGTTTTGTTATATCGAGGTGGAGGTTTGTCATGCAGTAGAAGCATTATGAATCTGTTTCCATCCATGTGATCTGAATGAGGTATTCAAGGTGATACAGGGGATCTGTACTGTTGCAATGTTTCAAATGTGATGTAGCAGGTGATTTAGGACATCAAAATAGAGAGCAGGTGATAGGATTATGTCTAAGAAACTGGATATCTGTATGGCTGAATGGTAGAACATAGAGAGGTCTGGTGAAAGAGGCAATGTCAGATATTAGGAATGTGACAATTGGTGTACCAGAGTGGTCTGTCCTGGGTCTAGCACTCTTCGGTGAATTTGCTTCAAGCATATCTGAGAAAAAAGAGAAAAAGACCACATTCTTTTCTAGTGATGTAATGTGAAGAATGAGAGGAATAGCCTAGAAAAGGACATGAAACAGATGAATAAGTTTGCAGAAAGGCATCAGCTGAGATTCAGTGCAACCAAATGGAAAGTACTGTAGTTCGTTTACTGTGATGTCTCCACTCTGGGTGAGTAATCAAGGAGCAAGAGTCCTCACCACTGACACTGGAGAGGGATGTTCACTTGGAACAAAAATGGATACACCCAGTATGGCCACATTGTCACCAACAGATGTAAGTACTCTCAAATGTTAAAATATTCTCTAAAGGACCAGCCATAATAAAAAGTTTAAATATATTTAATAATAAATAAAAGAACATGAAAATGTTAAATATTTATTTACAATAAACACCAGAATTTCAATCACAGGAAATATTAAAAATGACAAAGGTGGACAGGTTCACACAGTTACAGAAAAACAATACTTAAGTAATCTCTATCATAGGATCATAGGAGATTACAAGGCCAGAGGTTATTTTAAGCATAGCCATTTCAGCCAAAAGTAATACCGTAGAAGTAGTAGTCAATATCCAAGATTGCATTTAGTGATGACTGCCCATGTCCAGGAGGGTTGTGTGGGCACTATTCCCAGTAAGAATTTATGGAGTCCCATCTACTTGTCCAGGTTCCTTTTGAACAGTGTTATAGAGGTGCTCTGTTTCACATTAATTGGTAGCCTGTTCCAAAGATGTGGCAGTTGCTAGGAGATAAATCTGTCCCTCCAGCATGTCCTGTTTAAGTTGCAGGCCATATTTAAGTCCCTGGAGTCCTAGACCCATTTGATTTACGGATATGCAGTAAGTTCATTAGATCAGGAAGTAAGGTAGCATTCACCAAATGAAGGTGAATTACGGTGATCTGAATGCCTAAGAGGAAGGGATCAGCAACAAAATAATTTTTTTGGAGATGGACAGAGGGAATACAATCACCAAGTGGCAAGACCGAAGAATCAAAGGGGTCATAACTTCTACAAATGGAATTAAAGTAGCCCATGGGCTCTGACTGCTCAGAAGTAAGTCCTTATAAAAACTTTGATGTCAACCAGCAGGAGGGTAGTGTACTGCTATCCAAAATGACTATTGAGACTCTTGAACCTGATAGGGAAGGGTTTTATGGAATAAAATATTGTAATGTGTTATTTGATGTGGAAAATGACCAAAATGGAGAATGTAATGCATTACATGGCAATATTAATAGTAATGAGTGTAATATGCAATGTTTTGATGGTGAACAGCGAAATTTTACTGTAGAAATAATGTGTGTTGCTTCTGGTGGGTGGCAATATGAATCTTTGGTCCCAGAAAATAATAGTAGTGAATTAACTGTTGATTTTAGTATGCCAAATGACAATATGATGCCTGAATGTGTAGATATGGCTTTCAGTTTAACTGAACAGCATTTGGATGAAGCTATTATGGATTGTATTAATGAACAGGCAGACATTGATGTTATAATAGCTTTGCTAAATAAAAAATGTTTAGTACCAGATATTATTACAAATAATAGTGGTGATTTTAAGATTTATAATTAAATACCACAGCAAGTACTGATGAAAACTTCTTATACCACACGAAAGGAAGACTCCACAGCAACCATAAAGAATTTAATCCACTGGAAAACCAATTTCACAGTAACAGAAATACACAGCCAATAATAAATATCGTTCTCTCTAGCGCCTCGGCAAATAGCCTTTTCAGAGTAAAAGATATTCTTATACTAACTTACAACTCTTTTTATATGCAACAGACCCCTCCCACATCAATTAACAATCAATTATTCAATCAATTAACTAAAAAACTTAAAAGACATAAAAAATATATAACTATCCTTTAAAAATATATTCATTACAGTAAACTTTTCCATGAACAGTCACAATTTAAACCATTTGGTTTGAAAGTATTAAATTTCAATATCAAATACAATTCCTTCTTTCTTAGCATTTGTTTTATACATTTATCATTCAGATATTCGGTATTTTGAATACTATCCAATACTGTCACCTTAATACCATCATTTTTCCCTCCATGATGGCTATTGAAATGCACAGCCAAGGGACTAGTTTCTTTATTATTTGTAATGTCTCTTATATGTTCTTTAATTCTCCATACACTGAATTTATTAGGGTGAATAGATTATGTAGTAACCCTAATACCAGGGAAAAGGAATATGTACAAAGTTACAATAAATTTAGATTGAGGGGGTATGAAGAATATTACCTTAAAGAAAGTTTAAGAAAAGTTAAAAATCAAGGAAAATACAATAAAGGGCTAATAAGGAATGTATCACAGGAGTCAAGGGATGTAATGTACTTTGTTTCTACTTTTTCGGTGTTATCCGAAAACATTGATGAACACATTAGGTATAGTTGGAATATATTAAAAAAAGAATTGAATTATTTGTCTGATAAAAATATTAGTTTCTCATATAGAAGGGGCAGAAATATTCAGGATTTTTTGGTACATAGTCGATTTGTAATGCCAAACATGCTGCTGTATACACAAGTTAATCAACAGGGCACGAAAAAGTGCGGTAAATGCACTATTTGTAGGTTTGTTGTGAAGCAATTTAATGAAATTAATGGAATTGCTTTTGTAACAAGGGGAAATTATAAATGTAATTCAACAGCAGTAGTGTATGGTATTGAATGCCCCTGCAAAAAATATTATATTGGAGAAACTAAAAGAACATTAGCTTGCAGAATTAAAGAACATATAAGAGACATTACAAATAATAAAGAAACTAGTCCCTTGGCTGTGCATTTCAATAGCCATCATGGAGGGAAAAATGATGGTATTAAGGTGACAGTATTGGATAGTATTCAAAATACCGAATATCTGAATGATAAATGTATAAAACAAATGCTAAGAAAGAAGGAATTGTATTTGATATTGAAATTTAATACTTTCAAACCAAATGGTTTAAATTGTGACTGTTCATGGAAAAGTTTACTGTAATGAATATATTTTTAAAGGATAGTTATATATTTTTTATGTCTTTTAAGTTTTTTAGTTAATTGATTGAATAATTGATTGTTAATTGATGTGGGAGGGGTCTGTTGCATATAAAAAGAGTTGTAAGTTAGTATAAGAATATCTTTTACTCTGAAAAGGCTATTTGCCGAGGCGCTAGAGAGAACGATATTTATTATTGGCTGTGTATTTCTGTTACTGTGAAATTGGTTTTCCAGTGGATTAAATTCTTTATGGTTGCTGTGGAGTCTTCCTTTCGTGTGGTATAAGAAGATTTATAATTATTCCAGTAGACCTTTAATCTTTGAATATGCAAATTTGTTATCCAAAGGTTTAACCTTTGTTCCAAGTAGGAGAGGTAATGTGGCACAAGTACTTACTGACCTCAAATTATTTGTACGAAATTTAAATTGCAAAATGTGGTTTACTTATACACAAATCCAGGAAGAAGTTAATAATTCTCTTTGCTAATAATAATACTCTTTGCTAACTCTGTAAGTAGATCCTGGAACTCACTTCCAGCTGATATTACCTTACTTTCCACCTTAGGTCAATTTAAAACTAGACTCAAACAACATTTGTCACTTAACTGGCTATGTTAATGTATAACTAACTAACTAACTAACTGGCTAACTCGGTTAACTCTGTTAACTTAGTTAACTGGCTAACTCGAATGTGTAAAAATCTGTTAACCATTTTACTGTGTAATTTAATTTAATCCTGACTTGTGCTTAGGACTAACTTTAACATGTGGAACTTGTTTAACTTGCTTACTTATGTAATCTCTGTAAATAATCTGTTTGTAATATGTAATGCTGGTATTATGTAATGCTGTATCTGCTTACCCTTGGAGCTTTTCTCCCCGGGCCTCTGCTGAAAATGGACATGCATCCAGTCGGACTATCCTGGTCAACAAATGTAAAATAAATAAAAATAAAAATAATTTAAGGAAGCCAAGTACATTCAATCCACCAACAAATAACTTTATAGGTATATATGAAAAGGTTTGTGAAAATGAAATAAGACAGCTAATGAAAGAACAGAATGTATTTGACTATAATTTAACTAAAGAAGAACAGCATTTATTGATGGAAATAGTTAAAGACCCCAGCATCCGTGTCATGAAGCCGGATAAGGGAAGTGGCTTGGTGATTATGGATTCTGGAGATTATTCTAATGCTATGATGCTTTATTAATGGAAGACGTATATGAGGAAAGTTCAATTAATGAAATCAATCCTATGTATAGAACTGTTGATTTGAGGTTTGAGGACATGGTGCTGGAAGGGCAGCTAGATGAAAAACAGTATAATTATGTACGAAATGACCACCATATGGTGTCTAATATATTTGGTATTCCCAAAATTCATAACGGGTTGATTAACCCAAAGTTTAGACCCATAGTAGATGGAAAGTGGGGAAAGACCTGCTTTATTAGTAAATTTTTGGACACACAGTTACGTAAAGGTTTGGAATGTTTTAATTATATTTGTAGGGATTCTTGGCATTTTTTAGAAAAGTTAAACAGCATCTGTACATGTAAAGACAAAATACTGGTTACCATTGATGTATGTAATTTGTTTACTGTCATTCCACATGAGACTGGTCTCGAATGGCTGGAATATCAGTTAGTATAAGCAGGCAAACACGACCAGGACACCATTAATGTGTTGCTTGCTTTGATGGAAATTGTACTGAAAACAATTACATTAATTTTGAGGGACAGTACTTTAAGCAGGCTACAGGTGTAGCCATGGGGGCAACTTGTGCCCCCATTTTTGTAAATTACGTGATGTCATTCTAGGAGCAAGAATATGTCTTCAAGAGTGGATTCAGGAAGTATATTATGTGTTACGCTCTTTTTTTTTTTGGATGTCATATTTCTTGTATGGAAAGACAGTATAGGGTTACTGCAAACTTTTTTTACTATATTAATGCCAATGTGGAATTTTTAAAGTTTACCTATGATTAGAGTGTGGAAGGTATAACATATCTTGATATGGGTTTAAAGACTGATAAGGAATCTGCAAAACTTACCTCTGGCATCTATCCTAAACCTACTTTTTCCAATTCATATTTGAATTTTGATAGTTGGCATCCTTATGTACAAAAAAAGTCCACCATTAAGGGGCAGCTCATGAGGGCTGCTAGAATGGTGAGTGAAGATGCCACATTTAGGGAAGAAGTGAAGTTTATATCAGAAATGTTTTTGAAGAGGGGATATCCTAGTGGTTTAATGGCAGTGGTGGACAAAGAGGTGATTAAAAAGAGAGTGGATGGCATTTACCAACCCATTTTGGGCAGGCCTGATCGGAATAATGGCAGAGGTCAAGTAGCCTATCAGGTCAGAAAGTAGGAGCCTGATAGGAAGCTTAGTTTTATTACCACTTTCAATTTGGATGCAGATGGAATTGTCGAAATACTCAGGCATAATTGGGAAATTTTGTCATATGATCAATGTATTGCGCAAAAAGTAGGATCTGCTCCTGTGATTGTCTTTAGGAAGGACAGATCATTCAAAAATTGCTAGAATCAAAAGGAAATGAAGGAGTGGTTATTTCTAGCAGAAAATGGGGGAATTTTAAATGTGGAATGGGGAATTGTTGTATGAATATAGGAGAGACCCCAGAGTATTTGAGGCTAAATGGACTGTATATACACACTGCAGAGCACTTTAACTGTTGCAGTAAGAATGTGGTATATGTGGCTAGAGGCCACTCGTGCCCTGCTGTTTATGTGGGAAAACCTGTAGACAATTTAAGGACATGTTTAGGGAACATTTATTGGTTATAAGAAACAACAAAATGATTAATGTCTTAAGTAGGCATATATCTGAGAATAAGGACCACATTTTTAAGTTTTCTGTACTGCAACAGTTGGTTAAGGACCCTCAGGGTAGAATACTGGATGTACATTTAGATATATGTGAGTTAAGGTGGCAGTTAACGCTGAATTCCACCCAGGCACCTGGTATTAATGAAAATGTGAATATGGCATGTCTTTTGAAGTTAAAAAATATTTTAGGTTAACATAATTAGTTTTAGACATTTTAATTAATATTTTTAAAGTTTTTATAGTGAATGTTAATTTATCTGATATGTAATTGCCATGTAATGTTTTGAACTGTTGTATACACATAATTGTTATATGCATCTTTTTTATGTCTCTGTAGTTTTTTTTATGTAAGTGTTTAGTATAATTAATTGGTTAACTGGGTGCTTCTTTACATAAAAGGGCTGGGTTGTAAAACTGAAACTGTTCTGATGAAGTCCCTTCAGTAGGGAAGAAAGTGCTCAATCGGTGTGTGGTACAATAAAGCTTTTTGGATTTTACCAATTGCTGTGAAGGTTTTTCACTGCTTCCAGTAAGTTCATTAGGTTTGGGTCTTGGGTTGCTCTGTAGGCCAGGCATAAGTCTCCCCTAAGAAGTCTGTACGATATGGAGTATCATGACAAGGACTTTAGTCGGTCCTTGTAAGGCACATGCTGGAGGTCCTCCATCTTTTTTGTTAGAAACCTCTGAGTTCTCTCTAATTGCTGCAGGTGCTTAGTATGGTGCATACAAAAACTGGGCGTTATACTCAATTATGGGCTGGATAAGTGCCAAATCTGGGGTTATAACTTCTTTTGCTCTCGAGGTGATCCCTTTACTAATCAAGTGAGCTACATGGAAAGCTCTCCTTACAGTGGTAGACATGTGGTGGTCAAATTAAACGTTGTGGTCAACCTGTGATCCCAGGTCCCTTACTGCTTCATTGCTACTTAGGGTGTTGCTGTTGATAGTGTGAAGGGACATTTTTTGTGCTGAAGGGAATGATGATGCATTGCTTTGCATTCAGTTTGAGACCATGACTAATACACCAGTAGTTGGTCTGTGTGAGACCCTCCTGGAGTATACTAATATAATTTGGGGATTCAATGATTCCACCTAGTTTGCAGTCATCCCTGGGACCCTGTCATATGCTCTCTCCAAGCCTAGCAATGGCAAGTTAGACTCTTTCCTCATCTCTAGCTTCTTCCCAACTATGTCTCACTGCAAACTTTGGATCAGTTGTGCTGCATCCTGATCTGAATATGAGCTGGTCATTTCCCATCTTACTTTCTAATAGTCTGTGTATCCATTTATCAATCACCCTCTCCAGAACCTTCATGCAATGTGATAGGAGTTCAACGCCTCTGCAATGCCCACAGTTGTGGATGTTCCCTTTGTTCTTGTACATTGGCACTAATATGCTTATTCTCTAGTCATCTGTGATACACCTTTCTCTTCACACTGCTATGAGTACCCTCAGGAGCAATTTTCCCCTCTCTCACCCAGCCTCTTTATCATATCTGCTGTGACCTCATCTGAGCCTGCTGCTTTCCCTGACTTAATTTTCCTTAGTGCTATCCTTACTTCTTCTAGGGTGGGATCCTCTTCTTGTCTCATCATAGGCTGTTTCTGAGGAAGTACAGCTTCTGTGGGGTTTTCTTCATTCAGATGCTGCTGGAAATACTCCTTCCATCTGACTTTGATGTCCTGTGGATGGTGTGCAGGTTGTTGCTGGGATCCCTTATGAAGAGTGTATGACTATCTTCTTTATCCTTCTGTCTTTGCCTTGCAACCTGATATAGTTTCTTTGTGTCACTTACTGAGTCACTTTCCAGAAGCTGGTAGAGTACCTCCGATGCCCTGTTCTTTGCTACTGCAACTCTTTTCTTAGCTTCTTTGTTAGCCAACCAGTATTCCTTCCTAGCCTGGTCAGACTTTACTATCTCACACTTTTTTCTGTAGTCCATCTTTCTTTTGATGACTTCCTGGACTTCTGCATTCCACCACCAGCTTTCGTTATGTACCTTATTTCCATACCTGGCTCAGCCACATATCTGTTCTGTAGTCTTCACACATGCTGTTTTGAAGGACTGCAATTCTTCTTCAACTCCATCTATTTCCTCCTTTTCTTGGGGTGCTAGAGCCCTGAGTAATTCCTTCATCTGTTGTGCTTTCTCTCCAGTCAACTTCAAGGTCTCCAGCCTGGTCTCTGTTGACCTTAGATCTTTCCCTGACCACTGCTTGCAGCTGATTGTGGCAACCAGTGGTTTATGCTGTGGGCCAACTGTTTCACTTGGGATGACTTTGCAATCATTGATTCTACCTTATTGCCTTTTCCTTAATAGGAGGAAGTCCACCCAAGTTGCATGTTGGCCACTGTTGCATGTGATCTTGTGAATGTCTTTCTTTCTGAACCATGTGTTGGGTACTATCAAGCCATTTGCCAGACAGAAGTTTAGAATGGCCTTTTTCTTCTTTATTCCTGTTGCCCCACCCATTTGGACCCAGGCAGTCCTCATATCCTGTTCTGTCTGTCTGCACCAATATATGCATTCACGTCACCAATTATCAACACCAATTCATGTTGTCTTGCTATATCTAGTAGATCCTGCAACTGCTGCCTGAATGCACTCTTTTCCTCACTATTATAACCCTGCTGTGGGGCAGTATTCATAATTTCAGCTTTTCACAATAGTATGCGCTATACTCTAATTTATTAAAAAATGCTGTATGCTTAGTTGCCTGTATTGTCTGCTCACTCTGGCAACCTCAATATAATAATAGCATTTGATTAATCAGGAGAGCCTACTGTCCACACAGTCCCTGTCATACCTCTCAACTGTCCTGATGTTTGCCTCATATTTTTGGTCTGTTCATCATAAAATGTGCCCCCCCCCCCCATTTACGCTTTGTTCAGATTTCTTGTGTTAAGAGGTTGAGAGGTATGGTCTTTTTTCAGGGGCAACCTGGAAGCAATGCCTGCTTACTCAAGGGCACATAGTAGGCAAATTAATCAAACCCTGTATCCAAGGAACTACAGCTCACAACCTGAACCCCCTGCACCAAATGTCCAATTGTGTTCGCTTGGACCAAAAGCCATATCACTGCATTGCTTAATAACTCATGCATTTACTCAGACTGCTCAATTGTCAAGTCCTGCTAACAATGTTAATAAAGCAAAGGGCAAATAACAGAAGCCAGTATTCCAAGTTACACATCCTCATTATTCTGTCTTTCAGGACCAAATCCTTCTGCTGATTCTTGCACCTGCAGCACTCAGCCTAATCTCCTCATTGAAGCTACTGGGAAAGCTATCAAGTCTGCCCCCTTCTTAAATGTCATAAGTGTGTGCAGATTCAGAATATGACGTCAAAAATGTGACATCACCTTAGGGAGTATGCAACAAGATAACACCATTACAGGGTGTGGCAGTTTAAAATCATATAACCAAGTCCACTTACACATATTTAAAGGATACTCATTTACTTTAAATTTAAAACAGAAATTAAAAACGAATTCCTAACAGCTTTCAAACCATCTGTAGTACATGTTAACAAATTATAGTATACTTTCACAGTATTCATTCTATAGAGTATAGCCTGATGGCAAACATTTGATAACTTTTTTATTACAAATATTTACAACAGAAATTCCCAACAATAACTAACCCCCAAAATAATTGCATGAGGGTTACAGATGGAAGTGTTTTAATTTTTCTACCATTGCGGTTTGGTACTTATGTATTATCGCAACCAGATTTTTGTGTTAATGCTGGTTGCTTCCCGTTGTTTAAACTACTACCAGAAAGTATTGAGAAGCCCAGAAACCAAGTTTTCTGTAAGATTGTGTGTGTTTAGGCAGGTGTATAACTTAAATACATGAGAAAGTAATATTTCATTGCAGGTACCTCCTTTAGCGCCACCATCTCATGCCACCATTTACAGTAATACTTAGTGGAACACTATAAAAGTTTCCGGTACCATGTTTCCTTAAAAATACTGTTTGCACAGCTATGATGAATAAACAGTTTACCTATGTACTGTTTCTGAAACTGGTTCTGGCTGCTATGTGAATTTAAGTTGTTATAAACATTTGTGTGTTTGTTTAAAGCACATGTGTATGGCCATACTTCGTGCGGTGCTTGTCGAACATTTGCATGGGCAGAAAATGCTGCCTTGCAATTTGACATTGCTTGTTAGCCATGTCTCTGAAACTGCTGTTGTCCGGAATGTCAGTTTCAGTGATTAGAAACCTTTCCTGTGTGTATGTAAACTGTATGTGTAGGGCTGTAGCTCATGTACTGTTAAGTGCAACACTTTCATCAGCAGTACATGCTGCCTTGGAATATCACACTGGTTGTTAGCCATGTCAAGTGGAAGGGTATAAAGTAAGACATTTAAAGTAATTACCAATGCAGTGCATCTTTTTTAAAGATAGCATAAAAGTATGTCTAAAAAATAACCAAAGGTTTACCAATAACCCTTTCTGTGTGCCTGTCTTCTCCTTCGCTGCAGAATCCTTTTCACCGGCTGAAAGTAATGCAAGTGACAGATTGATAACACCTATTACAACTGCAGCGTGCTAGTGTAACAGACCCAAAACAGGAAGCGGTTTTCGGTACTTGTTCGTGTTCCTAAAAAGTTGTGGGAAGTTTCATGCCACTACTAAGGAGTTCCCCTGACACTTTGAAATTTTTCATGTGGTGCTATTTGTGCAGGTATGAGTGAATCACAATCGGGAAAATCTGGTTGCGATAATTCGCAAGTACCTGCGGATTTAGTATTATTTGTTTTTGATACCAGCCATATTGATGTTTACCTGTTTATCATTGTATGGTTCAATATTAATAACTTTGACATTAACATATATAAATATGTAGATATGGATTACCTTCTAAATCACGAATCCCAGAACACTGACTTTCAGAATGTCAAGACGAAAATACCGATGACTGACAATCACGAATGGCCGATGTTTCCCATGGCAAGTAAACACTTGCCCAGTATGAGGAAATATGCCTTTTTCCCCACCATAGTGTGATCCCAGAGTTGGTATATATAGTTGGGTGGGGGTTGGGGTGTGGGGGGCATAGCCAGCCCCCCCCCCCCCACGTAGGTGGGTTTTACATAGGCTGGTGTGATTTAGTTATGTTTTGGACAAGTGTTTCCTTGCCCTGGGAAAAATCGGCCATTCATTATTGCAAGTGTTCGGCATTGTCTTCTCAATGTTCTGATGTTCGGCGTTATGAGCTTCAGGATTTAAATTGTAATCCACACACACACACACACACACACACACACACACACACACACACACACACATATATATATATATATATATATATATATATATATATATATATATATATACACACATAGAGGCATCGTGACACAAAAATATATATGTCTTTGTTATACAAATATTATTCATAAGAGAATCAAGGAGCTGCAAGCCTTGTCTTACAGTTTAAAATTATCATGACTCTCTCTTCTCCGTATTTGAATGCCTTCTGAGGAGAGACCCATGCCTGGCATAAAGTGCATTATAGGATCCATTACTGTTTGAAAGCTTTTGCTTAAAATACCCCCTTCTGGCCAGTATGCAAGAAATACTTCACTTACAGAATTAATATCAACCATATCATAACATTTACAGCTTCATGTGTCAAAGACTTCTACCCTCCTTCTCTGTTAAAAACTGATGCATCAGCTTGTACCTTCAAGAAGGAAATGGATGAACACATGGGTACGTATAATTTCCAACATGGGATCAGGGGCATCACAATCCTTGATGCCCACCAGATCTTGAGCTTGTTCAAATGTATGAAAGAAAAACGAATACAGTAAGACAGAAGCAAAGTGAGAAAGCTCTACATATAAATAATTTTTTTTCAGTGACACCTGTTAAACACAGGAAAGAGCCTTGCTCAGGATGCTGACATCAAAATAAAACTACATAATCCATAAATCTCCATCACATGACAATATCCATAACGATGGTGGAAAAAATTATATTCAGCTGACAAATTCACCTCATGCGGATATACCAGACACTGTAGAGGAGGTGGTGCCTATCTACATATCAAGTGGTCACTTCAGACTGCAGCTGTGCTACAGATAGGAATACAATTAGGTCTCCAGTCATAACCAGGATTTAATGTATTTGAGACACAGATGTTTAGAAATTCACTTTGAGAACATAACCTCCAGAGTTATGACCCGAAATGATCATGCACGATCATAATTTTTTTTTTTCAGTGCATGGAGCTTTACCTGCTGCAAGGTACTGCAAAAGTCAGAAAAACATGTAGCAGCAGTAAATGGTTTGCAGTTTAAAAAGCTGTAACATAACGACTACCACATTGAAACAGACTACCTAAGAAGACTATCAGGGAGCCGGTAAATACTTTATTCAGACTTGAAAAAAGTCCAAATGAGGTGCTTCCTGACACTCTTCTCCTGTGGCCTTTGAACTCTGTTAAGCATGAGATTAGTCTTTAGCAGCACCGAATGAGAGCACAATTAAGTACCTTTATGATGTCAAAAAGGTCATAAAACAAGCTTGTCTTTGTCTTTTTACCAAATTTGGAGCATAATCGTCATTCTATACACTACAACTGTGGGCCAGATTCCAAAAGACTTGGTCTCGACATAAGTGACTTACTCATGCGTAAGACCTATCTATAATCCTGACATACATTGCAGTAAGTCAGGCTCCCGCCTTATATTCAAGTATGACAAGGTCCAGTGGTTGCCATTCTTGAATGTCATGGCATGACTTCAGAAAATAAACTACCAAAATTAAAAATTCAGCAATAGCCTGAGAAAGTGCCATTTAAAGCACCAGTCAAAATTATGAGGTACACTCCAAAAGAGAGCATTGTTTTAACAAAGATGACAGCATGCATGCAGTCTGCAGGTAAATCCTAGAAGCTTTAAGAGGAAGGGATAAAACTGAATTTTGAAATGAAGCTTCTGGAGGTCAGTTTGTGCTCATGTTGTAGAAAGGCATAAGGCCAAGCACCGACTTCTCATGTATGATACTTGTGAGCATTTTATTTCTTTAAGAAATTTCAAATAAATATCTAATGCCAAAATCATGGACTGAAACTAAATGCCAAAAATGCATTATTGCATCCTTTGGGAAGTCATCTCCCCAGGGAGCTAACAGGTTGACAGTATGCCCCTAAGAGTTGAACCAGTTGTTCGAGATTATGTGGACAGTGACCCAACTTTCAACCAACATGTGTCCATTGTCATAAGAAAGTGATTCTATATTGCACAACTTATATAAATAAAGGGATTGTGTCTAGCTCTATGGATGTCGTTGTCCCCTTTTACTCATGCCAGTCATGGAGTATATGCCCCTTTAGAATATATCTGTCTAGACACATGCAACAACTGCAACATCCACAAAGATACCTCATTAAAAGGATGCAAGGACGAAAAATATGTCCTACATTGATCGACTCAAAGTCCTGTCGCTATATTTGGTATCCTACAGACTGCTAAGATGTGACCTGTGCCTGGCATACAAAGCATCTGCCAACCATTACTGATGGATTTACTGCACATCAGCACGTCAAATGGCATTAGAAATACTCATTCAAGGGATCTAAACTTCTGCAACATCAACAGAATGGTTTAGAGGGACAGGTATAACTTGGATTGGATACCACTGCCCTGGAACAGACACCCCATGTATATAAAACAAAGCGTATCCCTGTCTATATTTAAGTGCAACTTCAATATGAATGAGAAACAGAAATTTAGCCCAGAACTCTCTGTTTTACTGCTAATAGACAGATGTGTCTCCTAAATGCTTTATCCCCTGCTTGGGTCCCCTCACATTATTTATGGTATGACCCCAGTTATTCTCACTAGGGGTAATGTATAGTTATCGTCCATGGGATGGGAAAAGCCAGTTTATAACCAAATGGGATAGGTTATTTTTAGCACAAAAAGGGAAATTTGCTAGTCTTAAAATGGCCAACAAGTTCAGCTAGCCTAGTACTTACCAATGGACCTATGAACCTATTCTTATTGTGTAGGCAGTGTCAATGTTAGTGGATGTACTTAGTTCTATCTTGCAGCACTTATGTATTTAAAGTAAGTTTAACATCTGAAATGTGTTTTACATGGCATTTTCATTTCTGTAACAGTTATTTTTGGAGACCCTTTATCATGACTAACCCCAACAAAAGAGAGTCCTAGACTCAATGGGATCCACACTCAATTAAATAAAAATAAAAACACTACACTTTTGTATTTAAAAGTCAAACAACTAAGAATCCTATTGATAACATGTACACAAAGAAGTACAAGGGCAGATATCAACTACAACTTACAGTACCGATGATAACAGGTACAGACATATAAGAGGCACACAGAATACAACTTACAGCACTGTCGATAATGTTTATACAACAGTAATATATGAAAGTACATCAAATACAACTTACATTACTGTCAACAAAATGTTCTTACATGAATATGACAGCCACAATTATAAAGTAGAGCCCTGACAAGAACGTACATATACAGTTAATATGAGAATGCACATCTATTAATGAAAAAGTTGTGGAGGCATACACTATCAATAATATGTGAGTACAGTAATCCAAGGAGGTACATTGAATTACAAGGTGAGGTAATGAATTCAGCATAATATGCACTAATATCAGGTGGGATAAATTATGATGAGGCATAACAAATTCAACTTACAACAGCATCAACGACATGTACTTGGTGAGAGAAGATGGACATTAGCAGTTGTTGTTGGCTCACTCATCCTAGGAGGAGGGAGATGATGGCTCTGGCTTGCAGTAAGCAGAGGGAAATGCAGTGCGGACAGTGTGTAGGAGAAACTCAAAAGAGCTGCCACAGGTGAAGATGGTGCAGGTAGCCATTCCACAGGGCAAACAAGCTGGCCTAGTCCCTCCCTCGTGCACTCATCTTGGAGATTACAGGACAGGAATCAATGGGCCTTTGAATGCAGGTAGAGGAACCACTGGGCTCCTTTGGGGCGGGAATGTGTGATGTAGATGGAATAAAAAAAATTAAAAAAAAAAATTCTCCTTAAGGTACTGTTAGTAACATGTAGACATATGGCTCCTACAGCAAGTGAACTCATGATGTTTTTATTTCTTTATTTTGTTTTATTTTATTTATGTATTTATTTATCTTTGTTTACTAGGAAGACAGACTGGGATGAAACACTTTCAGTGGAGGCCGGGGGGGGGGGGGGGCTCCACATTTAACATCAGTTTTGACATGTATATAAAATTAAAATGCAGTTACATGATATCAAAAGGAATGCAAAATATAGGAAAGTATATATACATGACAGAAAAAGCTGTACAATAGCTTACATAAACATCATTTAGAAATAGAGCATGTGCACATACAGCATTGATCATTCATTTAGAAAGACACAGGCTTGTATATAATAGAAAGAGCTATAACATTGCAAACAATATTGTAATATTACCGGCAATTTCTAGCAATTAAAAATAATGAAAAGATCCAGCTTAACTGTGGAACTATGAGAAGGGGGTAAGGTGGTTGATAATGTAATATGGTATGATATGTCAGTAGCAGACCAACTATGAAAACACTGCTCCATATAAGACTGAGAAGTGAAGTAGTTAGGAAAGTGAGAGTGGTTGCGGCTACTTGGACTGTTATAAGGAGAATTAGTTTTGGATAGATGAGTAGACAGAGTAATAAAACTGTGACAGGGGGACAGTGAGGCAAAGGTTGATCTAATTAGGGAGAAGAAGAGACTGAATCTTGTCATTTAGAGCCTATGATTGATCTAATTTATGTAAACAAAGTAACTCATTGTTTAATGATTATCTTGATGGAGGAAAAGGTTGCGGGTTTGACCACAAAATTTATTCTAGCCAGGAGCAGAGCAGAAGCAGAGCCAATTTTCGCTTAGATATTGTTTTAATAGTAACTGGAGGATACATAGCTTGTCTTGTCTGTCTGTTTTATTTACATTGGGGTAGAGTTTCAGTTTTTAGTGATTTGGTGAGAGTATATAGACTCTCCAGCTGAGTTGCCAACTTTGGACATGGATAGGAGAGATTTGCTAATTGGTCATAGTAGTCTAGAAATGGAGAATGGTTGGCACATATTTTTTAATGATGGGCATTTTTCTGGAAAAAGAATTAAGTTGTAGAATATCTTAAGCCGTGGATATGTACGTGGTAGAGGAGTTCTTGCCAATGTAAATCTTTATAAAGGCTATGCAGTGGTGGTGGTACTTGCTCCATATTTGTCTATTTTATTGTAACATGCATTGAGTTTAATTTTGAGAGAGGTATTAAGATTTGTAAAGATGGAAATGCATATAGAATGGATGAGAGTAGGTAGGTGGTGGCTGTGGATTTTCATGTCGACTCTGTGAGAAAATGATTTGCTCTGTATAGTGATCCTAATTTCCAGTGGGTCTTTTTGATGGTCCCGAGCAGGTGTTGGCCATATTTAAGTTTGTTATCAAGTAAGACTCTGAGTAGCTTCGTTTATGGTATGAATTCAATTTTTATGTTGTTGGATGACAGGAAATGGAATCTGTGTTTTTGTTTTATGAGACTGTTGGGAATAAAGCACATTAGTTTTGTCTTTTAGAGATTGAGGAGTAGTTTTGCATTGGTGAGCCAGGATTCTGTTGATAGGAAAATCTGTTAAATATATATTGTAGGGTATGTAGTGATTGTGTTGAATAGATGAGTGTTGCATTATGTGCATATTGAATGAGGGTTGATTGTTGAGAAGCAATATGGATAGGTCTTGCTTCCACTTGACTGCTTGTTGCTTCTTTGACAGATAACTATGGAACCAGATTAGAGCTGATTAGAACTGATTTATTCAGTTCAAGAGATACTAGTGCATATAATAGTTTCTGATCCAATACTATGTCAAAGGCTTTTGACAGGTCAAGAAAAATAGATTAGACCAGGTTCCCTTTGTTTCTATGTTGATTGATGGTGTTGGTAAAGCTAGGGAGAGCAGTTATGGTGGTGTGATTTGGCTGGAAGTCATGGTGTTTGGGAAAAAGTAAGCTATGGTCATTGAGGAATTTGATTAGTTTGGAGTGCATACATCTTTCCACAATTTTGGATAGGGGTTACAGGATCACTATAGATCAGTAATTAGTCAGGTGTATTGTGTTGCAAACTTCATGGAAGGGGATTATGAATGATTTTTTTTCCAAATTGTTGGGATATAGTTTTCACATATGGATCTGTTCATTAAGCTGAATATGGGGAATCCTATGGAAGCGGGAAAAGTTAAGTATTCTGTTGGTAGGATGTCAGCTGCCAGGGTTATACTCTTTAATTTTAGTAAATATTTTTTATTGTCATAGTAGGGACAGGTGCAGGCCAAATTGCTGTGCAGTGTTGTTATGGGTTTCTGGGATGGTGGATGGTAGGTTGGAGTTTTGTTTAGTGATTGCTAGGAGTGATGTAATGAAGTGGTGCTTAAACTGAGTTGGAATATGATTGTAGGAGAGGGAGTGGAAATTTGCCCAGGATGTAATAGTTTTTTAATGAACAACCAGAAGAGAGTGGTGGCGTTTGATGTGAGTTTTGAAGGTTTGAGAAATAGGATTTTTTGTCACTGGCTGTTTGCTGCTTATACAAGTTTCATGGGGTTCTATATTCCAGTATGGTTCTTTGATATTTGCTTTTGGACCATTCTTTCCAACAAGCACAGTCTCTTAGTTTGGCTTTATGCATTAACCATTGGGCTAGGTTTGCCCTAACTCACTTGGTCCTGAGGGGTGCTTGCTCATTTAGTATTTTTAGAAAAATCAGGTTAATGTGGGTAAGTGCTTCATCTTGGGTAGTGCTCCCTACACCCCTCTAACTATATATACTAACTCAAGGATTGCACTACAGTAGGGAAAAGGGCATATATCTTTTCCCCACTGTAGTGGGATCCTGAAGTTAGTATATATAGTTGAGAGGGTGGGGGGGCATAGCCCCCCATGTATTCTGGTTTTATATCGCCCACTTTACAATTCAGTATGATGAAATTTAGCATTGTAAGATTTCAGTATTATGAGTTTAAGTCAAGTGATTTTTCAGTATTTTGAAATTTCAGTCTTATGGTCTCAGTCAAATGGGATTCAGTCAAAATGCAATTTATATCATCTGATAAGGATCCATATATATATATATATATATATATATATATATATATATATATATATATATATACATATATATATATAGGGTCTACTTCAGAAGATTGATAACCCATATTATTGAAATGCAAAACATTGAGACCACAATAGCAAAACTCCTGTTATTTGAAAGCATACATTATCAGAAACCCAGAGCATTGAACTATAAATCTTACCTGAAGTCCAGTCTTTACTTAAAGGAACAAACACCCTCCGTTTAAACTCAGGCTATACTAAATCTGTCTCAGTGGTTTTAAATGGAGAGTGCGGTATAGTGTGGATCAGGATATTTACCGTTTTCTCACTGTATTGTGATGTCCGAGTTGGTATATATAATTTAGGGGGGTGGGGTGCAGTCCCTACATGGGGGGTGAAGGGGGGCTTGCCCCCCCCGCAGAACTGCTGAGACAGATTTAGTGTAGCCTGAGTTTAAATAGAAGGATGTTCCTTTAAGTGAAGAACAGACTTCTGGCAAGTTATACAGTTCAGTGTTCCGGGTTTCAATATTGTACGCATTCGAATAACAGGAGTTTCGCTATTGTGGTCTTGATGTTTTGTAATTTGATAATATGGGTTTTCAACAATATATATATATATATATATATATATATATATATATATATATATATATATAGGTTTACTATCAAAATGGGCTGAGATCCCTTATAAGATCTTCCAAAGCTAGCTACGAAAACAAAATCACCACTAATTCTAAGGACAGCCACAAAGCATTCTATAGCTTTGTCAAGAATGTGGCAACACCCAGATCTGCGCTGAGTTACAGCAAAATGGCCCAAAAATTACAGAACCAACTTATATTGCCAACATCCTGGCAGATAGGTTCAGTGCTAACTTTACCCCCCCACACACACACCCTAAAGGGCCCATATCTATACAGGAAGAATGCAGATTCCCTGTAATCACAACTATGCAAGTAAAAGCTGCACTCTCTAAAGCCAAAAACACAGCATACATGGGACTGGACAACATCCCAGGCTGCGTTTTATACAAACTTCAGAATGAAATGGCTCCCCACCTTAACACCATGTTCAGTAATAGCCTCTCATCAGGCTTTATGCCCACTGAATGGCACACAGCAACAGTTATCCCACTCAACAAAGGGGAGCCACCACTGATCCTGGGAACTATCGCCCTTTTAGCCTGACGAGCCTGGTCTGCAAGCCCATGGAATGTATCACCATGGAACTCATAAACAAAGACATTGGTAACCTCCAAACTCTGGATCCCACCCAGTTCTGGTTTGTGAAAGGCAGATCATGCCTCCTGAACCTGATCGACTTCTTTGAGGCAGTCAACAAAGCTGTAGATGAGGGTAAGGTGGTTCACACAGCCTATCCTGACCTCGTCAAGGCTTTCGACACCATCCCCCATTCTGAAATTATAGCTAAACTCACTAAACTAGTATAAATCCCTGCATCACAAGATGGGTTGCCAACTGGCTCACAGACAGAACCCACACTGTAAAAGTTGCAGAATCCAAATCTGACCTCAAACCAGTGACAAGTGGAGTATCA
The DNA here is from genome assembly GCF_019279795.1 of Protopterus annectens. Lineage (NCBI taxonomy): Eukaryota > Metazoa > Chordata > Ceratodontiformes > Protopteridae > Protopterus > Protopterus annectens. The sequence goes on from NC_056739.1 coordinate 455,149,988, forward strand.
CAGGGTTCAGTCCTGGGACCTCTCCTGTTTGGTATCTACTTCTCTGAAGTACAGGCTAACACAGAAAGCCTCTGGCTAATGAAGTTCACAGATGACTGCAAACTAGGAGCCATAGTCAAGTCCCCAAATGATGTGGACATCCTACAGAAGGGCCCCTCTGAGACAGATGCTTGGTGTCAGAGCCATGGCCTCAAGCTCAATGCCAAAAAGTGCAGTGTCATCCCCATTGGTAAAAACTCTGTACTCATGAACTACCACATAGGCAGCAATCTATTTAACACCGAATGTGTGATAAGAGACCTTGGGACTCAGGTGGACAGTAATCTCTCCTTTGATAGTCATATCGCCACAGTAGTCAGGAAGTACTTCTATGTGGCACACTTCATCATAAAAGGGTTCTCATCCAGGAAAAAAGAGGTCATTGTTCCCCTCTACCCGACACTCATTAGACCCATTATAGAGTACAACGCCTCTTTTGGAATGTACCTCACAAGACATCTACAGCAGCTGGAAAGGCCACAGAAGTACCTCACAAAGAGGATTACTGGCCTCAAACAAATGTCCTACACTGACCGTCTCAGAAAACTCTAGTTTTACTCCATAGCATATCGCCTACTCTGAGGTGATGTCTGCCTAACATATAAAGCTATGTCAAACCCAGAGCTGTTGGACATGCTACACCTAAAGAAATCCCAATCCCTCCGAGATACATGCTCTAGCAAACTTAACCTTGTCACCACAATAAACAGGGCATGCAGGAGGGATAGATTCCTGTCCCAGAGACTTCCCATACTCTGGAACAGGCTACCTATCTATGTCAAGCAAAGTTCTTCATTAGCACTCTTCAAGAAAAATCTAGATGAGTGGATGGGAAATAGGAAATACACCCCGGGGATCACTTCTGTGTCTCTGCTTGACAGTGGCACAGGAAAATAATTTTCTTGGGTGGCGTAAGCCAGGGAACCTTGTTGGCTAGGCTTATGTAGGTCCTTTGGCCGATAGCCTAGTACCTGCCTATGAACCTATGAACCAGTTACATGAAATTGGAATGGTGCAATGCATGTTTTCAGGTTTCCGTAATGTCATTCTGAGAATATTCAAACTCACTTTAGCAAATGATAGTGTACATTTGCTAATATGAAATAATGTTCTGAATGGAAATTGCACTACACTGCGGATCAGGAAATTTACACTTTTCCTCACTGTAGTGCGATCTCGGAGTTGGAATTTATAATTAGCAGGGGTGTGGGGAGCACAACCCCCACATAGGAGTACAAAGGGGCTTGCCCTCCTGCAAAACTGTAAAAGCTTGTGCTGTAGATGTACAATTCACATGACAGCTTCAGCACAACTGCCTGAGGGCCTGAGGTCACCTCCTGACATTCCGAATATGTGTGAAAACGGAAGTCAAGGTGATGATTATCACCATTCTGTAAAAGTGACACTGCCAAATTTGGAATGTCAATTTGATTAAGTGAAGAGATTTTTTTTTGCCTTTCAACATTTTGATAGTTAAACATATATATTACATTGGAGTAAGAGGTATGAGCGAACACTCTTTTCAGCTGTTTTTCTGCCAGTATCTCAGTATTTCTTAGTGTGAGATCATAATACAGTGGGTTTGGGAATTTGATTTTTCCCTGGTGTAGTGTGGCTTAGACTTATATATATATATATATATATATATATATATATATATATATATATATATATATATATATATATATGTGTGTGTGTGTGTGTGTGTGTGTGTGTGTGTGCGTGTGTGTGTGTTTGTGCATGTGTGTGTGCATATGTATGTGTATGTGTATATATGGGTTCCCTATGTTACACCGACAGCTCGGAAGATCGACATGCAGAACACTGACGCCAGAAGAAGGACGAAACAGATGACCGACAAGTCGTAATCATGACAGCGAAAACACCGACAGGGGTAACTTGTGAGCATGACCTGGTAAGTGTGCGATAGTGAGGGACTTAGGGTTAGGGAGCGGGTAAGTTTAGTGTGCGATAGTGAGGGTCTTAGGGTTAGGATGCGGGTAAGGTTAGTGTGCAATAGATAGTGAGGGACTTAGGTCTATGGTGCGGGTAAGGTGAGTGTGTGATAGTGGGGGACTTAGGGTTAGGGTGTGGGTAAGGTGAGTGTGCGATAGTTAGGGATCTTAGGGTTAGGGAGTGGGTAAGGTGAGTGTGCGATAGTTACGGGCCTTAGGGATAGGGAGTGGGTAAGGAGAGTGTGCGATAGTTACAGAACTTAGGGTTAGGGTTTGGGTTAAGGTTAGTGCATAGATAGTTTTGTGTAAGGTGTAGTGTAGGTTTTTAGGTTGTTGGTGTGCTTATGTTGTGTGTAACAGTGAACTTTTCGTTTTAAGTGTCGGGATTGTGGTGTGTCGGGCATGTAAACTTTTGTGTTTTTGAGGTTTCGTTCTTCTGGTGTCGGTGTTTTGTGTGTCGATCTTCCAAGCTGTTGGTCTAACGTAGGGAACCCGTGTGTGTATGTATATATATATATATATATATATATATATATATATATATATATATATATAGCACAGACACACACACTCACACACATACACACACACACACACACACACACACACACACACACACACACACACACACACACACACACACACACACATACTCACAGACACACGCACACTCACAGACACACACACACACACACACACACGCACACACGCACACACACACACACACACACACACACACACACACACACACACACACACACACACACACACACACACACACACACACACACTCACAGACACACACATATAAGTAATAAGGCATGACAAGATCAGTGCTACAAAAATATTAGTGCACTCCAAATGGAGTTGTGACGTATGAGCTGAAAGAAAATGTGCATTATAGGACCCTACAGTTTGGCAGTATATCTGCAATGTACACCTCCAAGTGTGTCACTGCACTTATGAAATGGGTAGCTATGTTTTTATGTACATTTAAGTAAGCAGTTAAGTTTAATGCTAGTAGTTTTTATTAATAAAAGTGTGTAGTATAAAGCTTAATATGCAAATAGCCATGTCTTCATCTGGATAGGATTTTGAATTATATCTATAGGGTGTTCTGTGGTGACAACTATGTTTTCTTGGAAACTTGTTTTTATTTTGTGTGTTGTCAACATCTGTTTCCAGCATCTCTCTCTCTCTCTCCAAGAGAGGCACACACTCACAAATGTAATAGGATTAGATTCAGTATCACAATGACAATTTCCTCATTTAAGATTCTGGGCAATATATTTAGCCTGGGAGGGTTAATCTCCCCTCAGTACAATGAATAATTTTCAGGGGTGCCAATTCTCCACTATCAGTGATAACTCTATGCCCATAGAAAACACACAAAAAAGGAACCTCCATTTATCAAGAATTAAAACCCTTCCATCCCACCTATTTCAGTCTTCCTTCCTTATTCACTCAGTACACATCTATCACTTAAATCCATACCTTGACTTATACAAACACAATCCTTGACTTCACATGACAAAATGAAAAAAAAAGTGATCCTTTGTAATATAAAATTGTCTCTGTGTGCATGTATGCATGCTTTTAATACTAACCAGGATCACTATATTTACATTTTGTAGTATGATACCACTTGGCATGTACTACAGAAATATACTCTGATTCTTTCTAAAAAATCATTTCAGAGTTGGGTTTGAAAGTGAAATTTTCATGAGATTAGGATTAAAGATGGTATACTAAACTATGGTATAAAAACTGGTGCTGTTACCAGTGTCTGTTAATTTCACAATATCAAATCCCTGTTTACCTTGAGAAGGGAAACTTGCCTTGAGGTTGTGTAACTTCAGTCGTGACACATTAGAGAGTGGGGCAGATTCATTAAAGCCTACACTAACTGTACACTTAGTGTATATGATCTATATGCAAGAACATCCTTAACACTAATTCTGAGCAATTTCTGCTTTCTAGTCACTTGAAAATATTACAATAAGTGTACATGTAGCCTTCACTTTCTGGTAACCTTCATGAATCCCCCTCAGTATTTAAAGCTGCAAGAAAATCAGTAGGGAAACTAAAATTAAGAGAAGAAGGTGTGAGTTATGCTTGTGTTGTCTGTTCACTCACGTAGTGTAGACATTAATGAATCCCAGGGAATATTGCAGCAAGAACAGAGTACAGTTCATGACATAGACATAACATGGATCAGGATAGTGAGACCAAAACTTAAAAAAAACAAAAAAAAACACCTACATTAAAGTTATCAAAGAAGGAACATATATAGATTTCTCTGAAGAACAGAGAAACTTTGAAGATTAACAATGTATGAATGAAACCAGTTCCAAATGGCTGAGCCCAGTAACAGAGAGAAAAGCAAATTTGTCAGCAGGCTGATTAATGAATCCATTTTATTTCAAGCTTCTTGATACAAGTGAGATGCATTAGAATAAATCATGAAGAATGTATTTGAGTTTTGAAATAATGACATTTTTGCAATGCATTTATGTAAAACCATCAAAAATCAGCAAAAGATATGTAATTTAGAACTTGACTGACAATTCAGCACAGCCGCTAATAACCATGGCAAAGTATATGTAATACTAGGAATAACAAGGTTACTTTCTAAACATGTATACCGGATTATGAAAGTGTTAACGAAAAAATGCACCAGCTAAGAACAAAAGTACCAGAACCAAACAACTCTTGGCCAGCAGTTGGTCCAGGAACATAGCAGAAGGAATGGAATGATACAAAACTTTAATAACATGAACTAATAACAAAGGTTAAAATCTTTCAGCCCAAAGGGACTTCATCAGAATTTATCATATTGTTGCACAATCACCCCTTTTAAATAGTAAAAGGCAGCAAACAGAAAGTAATTAATAGCAATTAGTCCCAAATAAGGTAATTGGTCCAATTCATAAATGGTACAAATGTTCAGCATTAATTAATAAACTTAATCAAGCATTAAAAACAGGTTTTGAATAAAGAAAACTTAAAAATGAAATGAAAAAAGCAGATAATAAAAAAATAATAGCAAATAACAAATTCACCCACAACACTTGATCGACAACCATTTCACAGTTTGGTAGCCCTTAACTTTAATGCACTATTAATAGAAATGGCATAGTTTAGCCCAGGACTCTCACTAGTGTTTAAGCGCACATGCCATAATCATTCTTTGTATTCAATCAGTGTCCCAAGGCCCACCCCTTGGATTCTGGGATATTTGTTCTACACAAAAAAATAAAATGTTTTGCTTTCTCCACAAGTTACCTTATGTCTGTACAGTGAGCTTCACTGCAATGTTTAACATCATAGAGATGTTCATAAATTCTCTTGTGAAGGTAATGTTCAATCTTCAAAGCGTAGAAACAAAAACAAGAATCACAAAAAGCTTAATAAACACCAGTGGTGCTGCAGTTAAAACTTTGATGGAAACAAAAAATGTATCCAATACTGGGTAAATTAATCACCTTACTGTCAAAGATGAAAGTACATTGTTTACAAGCACCACATATTCTAGTACCCCTGGGACCCCTGTAAGCATTGTTAGTAGATGTTGAAATCCTTTCAATTTTCTCTTTTATGTTACTACATCTTTTAAAAGTAAACCGGGAACATCACCCAACAAGTTCATAATCCCAGGCTCACCCACTAATATTTTTCAGTTAGTTTTAAGTATTTAAACATCAGATTCCTGGTGAAACAACTTTCTGTATCATTGGCATTCAGGCTGACATTTCATCCAGATAACATTTTGGCATTCCATTTTCTAAGATATGGAGAAATTTAGAACCTCTTTCTGATAATAATTTCTTAGTAAATTACTACAATGGAAATATTGCTTTCAAAGTCTCGAGCTCAGCCATTAGATCAACATCATCTGAAATAATTCTAGAAAGCCTTACCATTTGACCTTTAACTAAACTGCATTTTTGTTCGTAGGGTGACAACTTTGAAAATGCAAATAACTATTGCAGTGTATGGGTTTTCGAAAAGGACTATTCACTGAGGAAGTTCAAATCTAGGTTGTATAGGAAACCTTCACATAAGTACATAATCAGCAAGCTTATGAGATTTTTTTTTTTGGGGGGGGGTGTTGTGTTAGATTTCTTATATTCATTTAAAGTACACACATAATGTGATTTAAGTGTTGATTCTTTTTTATTGTTTTTATTTTGCTCCCTAACAAATCAGATCTATGATTAAACTTTTCTCATTTACATGTTTTATTTGATTGGTTTATGATGTATTTTTAAATGTTCTTGTGTTTAGTTTGATTTTATGACTTGATAAAGGGTTTTCACGAAAGCGCTTGTCTGTTTTTATTTTATTAAACTGTTATTTTAGCTGTGTCCTGCATCCTGTTTGTTTTTTGTTACTGCCATTGTTTTGGATGTGGAGTTTCTTCCCACCAGTATTTTCACTGCACGCATTTGCTTATTCTTTTCTCCTGTATCAGCATGGCTGAAGGTACGAGTATTGAATTGGACTACAATCCCAATGTGCTCAGTTCAACTGTTTTAATGGAATGAAATGACCCCTTGTCGACATGATTAAGGCTGACTGTAATCCATGGCTATCGCACAGTTTTATAGCAACTGATGAACACTCTACTCGGATTATGGTGTCCAGTCTTTCCACTCTTTAGTGAAGCAGCTGGAGAATCATTTGTTTAAATTTAAACGTCTTTTAGTACTCCTGAGACCCCTATAAGCATTGTTAGTAGATGTTGAAATCCTCTCAATTTTCTCTTTTATGTTACTACATCTTTTAAAAGTAAACCGGGAACATCACCCAATAAGTTCATAATCCCAGGGTCACCCACTAATATTTTACACTTGGAAGCCTGCCTACATTCGAAGATAGTACTGAGAGGATTGTGAATAACCAAAATGCCTATGTATGGCCATGTGTACCCTGAACTACTAGCTCAATGGCAAAAGATTAATTTGGATACCAGCTTCAAATACATGCAATTATTGGTTGACTTTATTAGACCCAATGAAGATTCCTTACTGAATGGTATTAATACTTCATTTCAGAGACTTTGTGACACTTTTCCTTTTGAAGTGTTCCATCTGGTCATTGATGAGCTTACTAGTGACTTTTCATTATTTGAGAATCAACTTTGATGCAAAAGAAAAGGAAACTCAATCAAGATCTGGTTGATTTTAAGACAGGGAATGTGTTCTCCTGGCCTAAGACATTGATGAGTCAACCAAATAAGAATGGTCTAAATACTGCCACTAACAATGCTGAAGTTGAGTTGAATAAGCATAATGGATCCGAATTAAATATTAATAATCGTAATAAATCAACCAACTCAGCAGCTGATACCAACAAGTTTCTTTCAACAGTTAATACAGACCATGACTCTCTACCTTTAGGTAATGATGTACGTAGGAAGGTTCCCCTGAACACAAATACCAATCTGTTTTTTCCATCTTTTCCACTCCCTATCAAGGATCCTGTTATGAGACCAAGATCCCAGAGCAGAGGACGGAATTGTCACAAACCACTTCATGATCAGTTAACAACTCCCTCAATCAAACGTATTTGGGGTCAACCCAAGACTCCTTGATTTATAATATCTCATCTATTCAAATGACTTCTGCAAAGTTATCTTTACTTGAGAAGGGGTTGTCATTCATACCCTCTAAGTCATTTAATTTTTGTGATGCTGTGCTTGATCTTAAGTACTTTACTAAGAATGTTATGTTTAAATTGCTTTATTTTTCTGACACGATGTCCAATGTATTCAAAAAACCGAGTACATTTATGCCCCCACTACATCCTTTGTTGTAAGCCTTCTCCAAAGTATGTGAGAAAGATCTATTAACTGAATTGATTAAATCTAGTAAGAAGAATAAGAATTACTCCAGCACTAGCCGAATTACAGAACATGGATTGCTTGACCATACACCCAGCTGATAAAGGTGGAGCTGTTGTTCTCGGATACTGCTCATTACCATGCCAGCATGTATGAGATGCTCTCTGATACCTCTACTTATACTCTGACTACTACTGAAGAGTTGAGAACATTAATTTCTCGATGACATCATGACTTATATGATTGTTATATTACTCAATGCATTTCTAAAGATCTGTTTGATTATTTGAAGGGCTGTTATCCAGTAGTTCCAGAGTTTTATGGTCTTCCCAAGATACACAAACACTCTTCTGATCCGCCTATGAGACTTATTATCTCTGGGAGAGGATGGTCTACAAAGACCCTTTCTATCTATGTTGAAAATGTATTAGACCTGTCTTGGACACTATTCCAACAGTTCTTAGAGATACCAAACAATTTCTACTATCTTTGTCTGAATGTGTGGAGAAGTTACCTGAATCTAGAGATGCTCTGCTTGTGATCTTAGATGTTAAATTTTTGTTCACTGTTATTCCCAATGATATTGGTACTGAACTAACCAAACAGTTCCTTATAGCTCACACTACTTTTGCAACTAATAAGGTTAATTTGTTATGTTTCTTCATTGAGCTTGTTTTGAACAATGATGTATTATTTGATAACCAATACTATCTCCAGAAATCAGGTGTTGCCATGGGTATCTCATATGCCAACAGCTATGCTAATGCTGTTTTGGCACAGTGGGAAACAACTCAGGTTTTAAACAACAATGATTTCTATCAGTTAATTATTTATGATAAATGATTTGTTGATGATATTTTTCTCCTGTGGGGTGGATCAGAAGGCAACCTTTTGAGGTTTGATGATTTTTTTGAATACATCCACCCACTTTTTGTCCTTTACTTTGAAATATTCAAGGGTGGAGATTGACTTACTTGATGTTTGCGTCTACAGGACCATTGAAGGTTTTTTTGCTTCAGACCTCTATAGAAAACCTTGTAGGAAAAATAATATTCCTTACAGGAAGAGTATGCGCCCAGGGCATGTTTTTAAAAACATTGTGAAAGTTCAGGGAATGAAGATTTCTGGATTGGTATGTTTCGAAACCAGATTTAACTCACATATATTACAGTTTAGGAGAGAGTTGAAATCCAGAGGCTATACAGACAGTGTTCTTGACTTGTCTTTAACACCGACAGAGATAGATAGAATGGTCCATGCTAGATCATATTTTTATTCATCTGATTCTTCCAATGCAAACAATAACCACCACATAGGTAGATCTAAGGTAGATGTTTCCTTATTTTTTTCTTCAGATATGAATGTTGTTTGCAATGTTTTTAAATGTCACTGGAATATTCTGCTGGCTGATGAGAAACTCAAAGAAGCAGCTGGACCTGAGCCTAGGTTCATCTTTAAGAATAACAAATACCTTAGGAGGTTGTTGTGCTATAAGAAAACAGGATGAGTTACTACCACTCAGTCAGGTAGAAGAGGAACTTATCCGTGTGGATCTTGTAATTACTATAAGTGCATTGATACCAATAGAAATCATTTTAAGCAACCCTCCTCTGGCAAACTCAACTATTTTACCTCTTTTTTTTGTTGATTGTTCTACTGAGAATATTGTTTATTTGGCTAGATGCATTTCTTGTTATAGTTTCTATGTAGATAAGACTAACAGTTCTTCTAGAGAAAGGATAAGAGAGCATTTATATGATATTAAAATAATTAACAAAAGGAATGCACTTGTGAGATGTGTCATTAACCTCGGTTTTTCTCATTCCTTTGTTTTTCTGGCTTTGCAAGTCTGTGCCCCTGGCCCTAGGATGGGGGACATTGAGAACCAAACTTGAGTTATGCAAATTAAAATGGATTATCTCCTTGCAAACTAATAAAGGGCATGGTTTGAATGATACAGTTCCATTTAAACCCTTTTTAAAAGCTCACTGTCTTCATAGGTGATTTTAATAGTTTTATTTTCATTTTTATTTTTTGTATTTATTTATAACCCCCTCTTTTAGTGGGGTTAAAATAGTGGTTATGCACAGCTTATTACAGGCTGATTTTTATTACACTTTGTTACTTGCATTTGTTATTTATTTTAGTATTTTTTTGTGTGGTGATACAAGTTCTATCAATATATATGTTTGCACTTTTCACTGCACTATTCGTTTTCTTACTGGTTTTTGTTTAGTCTATCTTGTTTGGTTTTATATCAGTGCTCTCTTTTGTAAGGTATTTCGTTTCTTATATTGTGAGGTGATAATATTTTGACTCTCATTTATGCAAACAGAGTTCATGTGTTTTTATGTTTTATATGAACGCTGGGATTCAGTGTGATCAGTGTAATATGTATTGGTCATTTGATTTATTTCTATTTCTTCTCCCTTAGACGTGCTAATAAAGAGCTGTTGTTATATATAGTACATTTATTCGAAGTGTGCTGTGAGCTCCTAGATTTGTTACAGTCTAACACAGTCTATCGGTCATTGGTTGATTATTTGAATTATGGATTTTTATTGGTTTTCAACATATGTGGTAGACCCTATTAGTTCATGCTGTAATGCTATTGGATGCAATAAGTTATTTTATTTTATTTTATTTTGCACGAGTGCCATTTAATTAGTAGTTTTGCGCTTTGGGGATCTTGTTTTCACTGCTTTCCAGCACTATCCTTTCCAAAGTCAGTGTTTGACTTAATGTGTAGTTTTACATGTCAATGGTGTCTGGGATTTTTGCCGCTGCATAGCAGTTCACTGAATCTATTTCTTCCTTCAGATTTCATATATTAGTGATCCATTTTATACCAGCAGTCATTTATTTTGAGCTAAGGGACTTTGGACCCATTTTTATTTTTACTTTTATGAGTGGATTCCTTGGAATTTTTAATTAGGTCATTTGATGGATGTATTTATGAACATGTCGGACATTGTCTGTGTCCATTCATTGATGTATTTACATTTTTAATGTGTTTTATTGGTTCTCTTTCAGTGAGCCATATGATTTCATTTTATATAACCCTATTGGTTGTCCTGCTTATGGGCAGCCACGATGGTGCAGTGGTTAGCATTGCCGCCTCATAGCAAGAGGTTCTTTGGTTCGATCCTCGGCTGGGGTGCCTTCTCTGTGGAGTCTGCATGTCTTCCCTGTGGTCGCGTGGGTTTCCTCTGGGTGCTCTGGTTTCCTCCTGCATCCCAAAGACATGCTGCAGGTGATTTGGACACTCTAAATTGGCCCTAGGTGTGTGTGTGTGTGCGTGTGTGTGTGTGTGTGTGTGTGTGTGTGTGTGTGTGTGTGTGTGTGTGTGTGTGTGTGTGTGTGTGTGTGTGTGTGTGTGTGCCTTCTGTGGAAGGTTGGACGCTGGGCTGGCAACTCGACACTGTAAAACTCCACTGCCAATCATGAGTGGAGAAAGGTGATCCACTGTGGCGACCCCTAACCGGGAAAAGCCGAAAGACGAAGAAGAAGAAGAGGTTGTCCTGCTTACGTAGGATGTGGTTTAATGAGAGATACACACCTAGCGACTAGAAAATATGCATTATTGGATATGATCCTTCAACATTTACATATAGTATGCCGTGCCAGAGTGTTTCATTAGTTATTCAGCTTTTATATAATTTTGGAGATATAGCTGTGAGATTAAGGTTGCCGTTCAGCATTTAGAATTTATAAAATTATAAGAGCTACACGTTTCTATGTTCTGTATAGTGCTGATACTCAGCGTGGTTAGTGACGTATGCACTATATATCATTTTAGATGTATATATTTTTTTCTGATTTATTTTCATTCTATTAAGGATTTCCTTCTCCCTCTTTTGATTTATTAGTGAAGATTTGATGCTATATGAATCACATTCACTTTAGAACGCTCCATTCCCAGATTTGTTTTAATCCAATATGATATTCTGTCATTTTACTTCCAGCCATTGGCTGATTATCTGGATTATGTATTTTTATTGGCTGTCATCTTCTTTGTCACACAGCCTATTAGCTCATGTCCTAAGGTTGTCAGTTTAATAGGTTTTCACGAACAGGTGTTTGCCTATTGGTGAATTTTCTCATTCAATATGCTTTATTGGTTTTTCTCTATTGAATCAGGCTTTTTAAATTTATATAATTTTATTCGCTGCCTGGCTTTGTATTAGAACATTACCCCACTGCGATTTTCATGCAGGAATTGTCGGGGCCTACATGATTGACTGGGCTGAGTGACAAACCATGCAGATTATACAGTGTCATGGTGAGTATTTGTAACAAGGCTTCATGCTTTTTTAAGTTCTCTTTAATTACAGTTACCACAGCTTTTAGTGTACAATATGTAAAACAGAGATTAAATAAAGTTATTATTTTCTACATATGTAAGTGCACCTTCGAAACCACTGCATGTCCTGGGTGTCCGACTTGCTTTGTCACTTTGTAGTTAGTCTTAACCACATTACTGTGCTGTAGGGTAAGAAGCAGGTCAGAAGGGCAGTATGTATGCAGTACCCGCAAGTTCCCGTTTTTCACTCTGGACCCATAACCCGTGGACCCCCCCCCCACCTTTCTTTGGTATAATGTTGTACAGTAATTGCTTTTGCAGGGGGCAAGCCCCCCCTGCACCCCACCTTTCTTTAAATAGTTTTCTGGAGATAAAGCAACAAGCAATATTCTAAGGCAGTGGGACAATAAATGTTGTATCGTTTGGCTTTTCCCGGTACATATAATAAATGCAATAAAAAAGACCTCCCAGAAAGGTCGTCACCCGCACCATTACAGAATAGGAATTTTAAGTCTGTGTAATAGTTTTTATAAGTGCAGCATACTATGTGTTCGCAACCCCCCCCCCTTTAAAGAATTGCAATTCTCAGCGTAATGGTGTAATACGTTTGTATAAATGCAGCATATTCTGTGTTCGTTTGAATAGGTAAATCTGTTTAGATCAGTACAGCATTTGCAAGTACACATTCTGCCAAATTATTTAATCTAAGATGTAAATTTAGCGAAGCCTTTGATCACTGCAAATTGGAAATCCTGGTACCAGCAAATAAGGGAGAAAAGGCTTTGTATTGAAATAATTACAACGTTTAGTATACTCATCTTTCTGAGGATGTGTTTTCCATGTTTATTCAAAGCACTTTTCAAAATACACGTCATGAGCAAAGTAGTGGGCGGGGTTTGGGCAGTCCTTGCTACTGCGCATCTGGTGAGATAATGTTCTAATACAAAACCCACTGCCCTGCTTAGGTAGGATATGATTAAATAAGAGGTATTCATCTTATGATTAAATAACATCTATCACTGGTCCCTGCTTGATTTTTTCATACTTTGATACAGCTTAAAGTGTGCACTGTGTTGCAGTGCATTTAACTAGTCCATATAGCTTTTTTTACAGAAACAGTTGTGTGATTAGGGATGTCTTTCAGTATTTAGAACTCATGTTTTAGTACATAATCAGCAAGTTTATGAGCTATTATTTTTTTGAGGGGGGGTGTTGTGTTAGATTTTTTTATATTCATTTAAAGTACACACATAATGTGATTTGAGTATTTAGATATCTGATTATTGTGGTTCTTTTTTATGGATACACTGCAACTGCGCTGTAACCTAGCGCAATTTGTTGATATGTGCTTTGCTATAACCAATGCTTTTATTTTGCTCCCTAACAAATCAGATCAATGATTAGGCTTATCTCATTTGCATGTTTTATTTGATTGGTTTATGATGTATTTTTAAATGTTCTTGCGTTTAGTTTGATTTTATGACTTGATAAAAGGTTTTCCTGAAAGCGCTTGTCTGTTTTATTTTATTAAACTGTTATTTTAGCCATGCCCTGCGTCCTGTTTGTTTTTTGTAATTAAAATATGTTTGTTTAACCCCAGAGGATTGCTGCATTTAACAGCAATTGCCAATGCAGTTCTCTGTAGACTGGGGTGTTTCTTTCATGCTTGTTTTTAATATCAGTATTTTTATAAAGTCTTTGCTGTAACTACCTCCATTTTTTGCCTGCATAAAATGCATCACAGCACAGACAAGTGGCTAAACATACCACCCATATACTTTTACTAAAAAAAGGACCTGGGGATCTTGGGGTCCTCTCGTGATTGTTTCCTTTTATGTAGGGTCCTTGGTGAAAGTATTTACAATACTTACAGACCCCACATTTTTTATGTTCTTTATTGATGGCATAATTTGTCTTTGCTATTTTTGAGTTATTCTCAAAAATCCTTTTAATATTGTTTCCCTTTCTATATGTGAATGTGGGTGTTGGACCTAATGTGTTAGTATATGCACCTTAGGCAGTAGCGTTTTTCCACATTATTTTAATAATATGTAACACATTTGTGGACAGATTGTTGTGTAAGCTGGCTATGACCATCACTTTAGAAAAAATTAATGTATTTTTGTTCTCTTTAGTCACCTTAGTGTATTGTGTGGTTCCTGCTCCTAACAGGGGACAAAATTCCTCCTTTCTTCTTTGCATGATTTCATTTTTAGTTGGTACATTATGTCAGTGGGGTATTAATGAAAAGTTCACATAATTTAACAAGCACACCATTAAACACCTCATTTTCTCTTACCAATCTTGATAATTTGATCATCTGGCCTTTTACTATATATTTTTTTGCCATAATAGATGGTTACTATTAAAATTTAGGTAAATGTTTGAATATGTCATGGGTTTCCAATAGATGGTAGAGCAAAAACTTCCTGTTAACATTGTCCCTGTAGATTGTAACACCTAATTAATTAGTAATATCTTTAGATGAATTATATACAAACATTAGAAAATCAGTGATCATTTCTAAATACTTAAAAAAATAATTTAGCAGATCACTAGCACCTGACCATAATAAAAAAAAATTCATCTAAAAATGTAAATACAATTTACTATGTTTGATGTACTTAGATGAAAACACAAAGTTATTTTCCTATAACCATAACACAATTTGTGATCACAGGAACTCCACTGGTCTGATGATAAAACTCCCCCACAATATAAAAAAATAAATAATCCAGCACATATTGCATAAATTGTTCCAACAACCTAACATCAATATTCGGTAAGTTCCTAGTGTCATATGATCCTTGATAAACCATTCCATCCCTGTATCACCAGGGATAACATTAAACAAGTTTTGGACATCACATGTAACCATAAATGAATCTGACTCATAAAACACTTTACCAAGAATTTGTAAAAAGTGCCAGGAGTCTTTCAAGACATGAGAACTCTCCTCCAAAAAGTTTTTTTTTTACTTATATTCAATATACTTGTCTAAAGGCTCTGTCTTAGAGCTAGCAGCTATGATAATAGGTTGGAATGCTGAATGAAAGTAGTCCTTATGCACTTTTAGAATTCCAAAAATTGCTAGAATAATAGGTGTTTTGACCTTAAGATAATGAAATAGCTTGGAATCAATAACTTGCTGTAACATAAGGTATTCCAGAGACAGTCAATAACTACGTAAGCTGTACCAATCTCATTCTTCGAGACTTTCTGTTAAAAATCAGTATCTGCCAGACAGGAATCCATACTACATATATAATCTATCTGATCCATTAATACCACCCCAGCCCTTTGTCCAGCGTCATTACTCTAATATGTTTGCCATTCGCAAGCTCCTGGAAAGCTTTGTTATCTTCCTTAGTTAAGTTAAAAAAAAAAAAAACTTTCTTGATCATGTTGTTATAATATGCAAATAATTCTGTTTCATAGAGTTTTCAGATAAACTGGATTATCAATTTGTTATGGAGAAGTTAACAAGTTTGTTTTCTTGAGAATGAGTAACACATTTTATGGAAGTCAGTTTAGATTGTGGAATAAGTCTTGACAATTTATTAGTTTTGAACATGGACTACATAAATCTAAGGGAAATCTGAGTTAGGGTGGATGACAGAGAGGAAGAAGGAACAGTGTCTAGACTGAACCTTTCTTCTTGCACACCTATGCTTAAATGATCTTGGAAAAAAATAAATATTACTGTGAAAGAAAATAATGGAAAATCTTAGTAGTAAAGAGTAATCTAAAAAAGGTGAACGTTGAAAGGCTCGTTAAAGATAAACAAAAATGGCTCTTGTTAACTAGCCTCTAAGCCAGGCCCACAGCATCCTGCCTCCATCTGACATAGTTTTCCTCTGCAGCTGGCTCTTCCTCAGATTCTATCATCAGGCATCTCAGCTGATTCTCATTCTGGTACTTCCTCCTTCTTAATGCCTCTGCTTTTATGTAAATGTTTGTACTGTGGCAATATACAGCGGATATAAAAGTTTACACACCCCTGTTAAAATGCCAAGGTTTTTGTGATATAAAAAAAACGAGACCACAATAAATTATTTCAAAACATTTCACACCTTTAAAGTGACCTATAACCTGTACAATTCAACTGAAAAACAAACAAATCTGTTAGGGGAAAAAATATAAAAAAATAAAAAAAAAAACATACAATACGCTGGTTACATAAGTCTGCAGACCCTTAAACTAATACTTTGTTGAAGCACCTTTTGATTTAATTACAGATTACATTTAATAAGAATTTTAGATACTCATCAATGGTGACACCAAGCAACTTAGAGTGAGATACTGCTTCGATGGGGGTATTGTTCTGGCTTAATATAGTAAAGGATGTATAGTTAAAGGAAGAGATTCTTGAGGGAGTAAAGAGCATTAGTTTTGTTTTGTGTGCATTTAGGGCCAGGTGGTTGTTTTGCATCCAGATTTCTGTTAGTGAAAAGCAGATTGGGTTTATAGTAGTAGGTCTGAGGGGGAGCCAGTAGTGCAGATGATTGTAGAATCATCTGCAAATTAGGGAGGTACTGGGGATGGTGTGGTTTATCCTCATTTGTATTCATGATTGCCCTCATTTTAATATTGTTGCTCAAGTTCATACTGTTATACTGCTATCTGTATATTATACAAGCCACAACATTTTTGAGGTTTCTGCAGTCTGGGTCAGTGAATCACCCCACCTCGTGAGTAGCTGATTGTTATGCAAAATGCTTACTATGACATGACAATTATTTCTGAATGCCAAGGTTGGTATTTTGTGTTAAAATGATAAGTTTTGAGGTGTATAGTTATATATTGTGATACAGGCGTGTTAACGCTGCAGGTAGGAATTCCCAAGGCACCAGATGCAGGTAGAGTCAAGATGAGTCTTACCATGACATGACAGCTATTTCTGAATGACAAGGTTGGTGTTTTATGTTAAAATAAATTTTGAGGTGTATAGTTATATATTGTGATGCATGTGTGTTTACGCTGCAGGTAGGTATTCCCAAGGCACCAGATGCAGGTATAGTCAGGATGAGTCCTGCAGCCAATCTATATTGAACTCGTGAGTATGTTTTGCAGCTACTAGCCACATGGGTGACTGACTATAAAATACTGTTTTTCAAAAAAAAGCAGAACCAAAAATCCATTTTTTGTTCACTTAATAGCTAGGGGACTAAAAAAGCAGAAATTACAAGGTCTTGATATACCAGAAATTCAAGCGGGATAACACTTTCTCAAAAAAGAATCATTTTTTCAAGGATTAAAAGAATTTTTATCACATCTAATCATAGATCTTCCCCGTCTACACATCCCTGCATATCAGCAATATGTACCAGTCATCCCGAATTGTCATCCTGAATTGTACTGTACTTCCAAATTATAATTTTGAAGTGTTATTGATATTTACAAATGTTTTCAAAGCTGCTTTATAAAGACTTACTATAGGTCTACCGTTTCTGTCTCAGTCTGTGCATCTGTCAATGCTCTTAACACATAAGAACTGGGTGTCAATGCTGCAGCAAAATATTTAAGTGTAAGGGCAGAAGTTAATGATCCCTTTAGTAAATGAAGTATTGTTTATTCTTACTGTTAGTTTATTGCTCAGTCCATTATCAAACTGCATCTTAGTCCAATCTTTGTTACAGGTACAGCTTTTCCAGATTGGATTTGAACAGCTATGGTACCATTCACAAGAAACAAATTAACGAGGGTTGGTTTGATGGAATTTTGAGTGTTTATAATAGCTTGTACGTTGTTGACACCTGGTTGTAGTCTGCAGTTCAGATTACATGCCAGTTTTGCTTTATTCAGTTTCAAACCTTGTGAAGTTAATCTGTATAGCAACTTAATCAGTCTGTTATCATGCTGTTATATGGTACTACCCCAAACCAAAATATCAGTTACCCTAACCCTTTCCAAGCCTTCAATCATATTAGCTACAGCTCCTCGAAAGACTCTTGAGCCAGTAAACTGCCAACTCTTAGTCTCAGAATACTAACCGATCACTTATACAACCAGTGCTGTGGGTATATACTGTCTTTATGTCCTGCTTCTCAAAAGTTACCATGAAGCTAACTCTTCTGGAGGTGCAGTCAGTTTAACAATCACACCAAAAGTTTCAGTATGTTTAAGATTTTGCTTCATTCATTTTTTTTTTCTCAAAGAGCTCAAGTAGATATCAGTGGCCCAACTTCTGATTACAAGCTGATGCAGTAGCTTGTATTCAAGTAATCTAAACCTTCAAATAGATCAGAACAACTTGCTAGAAGTCATCTTTGTTTCAGTGGCTTGCATAGCTTTCTTCTTGCATTTGCAGTGATGCCAATACAACAATTTCTAAAGTGTGCTTTTTATTCCAATTTTCTCTCACCACACTAATCATTGTATTTGTAGGATCATAGGACCATAGCAGTCTACTAGGCTAACAGCCCTAGAGCCTTTTTAAGCTGAGCCATTCATGCTCCAGTTTTCCCACTTACAATACCCACAGACTAGAATGACTTTGGTATATGTCTGTGCCTTAGGGTATCTAAAAGCTGCCCCTGTCCATAAAAGGCACAGGTGAAAAGCCAGGAGTGAATTTGTGTTCTGCGTCACACTAATTTACAGTCTGTTCCAGAGAAGGGATAATGTTATTTATATTTTATTTCACAGATGAGGATTAGATCCTTAGATTGGTTAATTCTAGTGCTATTTATTTTGCATATATGTAGCAGATCCATCAGGGCTGCTATGGAGAATGCCTTATAGGTAAGGCATAAATTGCCCTCCAGTAGTCTGCTGGAGATTGAGTACAAGGACAGGTCTTTGAGGCAGTCATTATAACACATGCTATTTACACCCTGTATTTTTTAGTGAGCAACCTCGGTGGCCACTCCAGCTGTTGCAAAAGCCTGGTTGGGTACATGTGAAAGGGTGGACTGTACTGTATTATTGGTCTAATGATGACTAAGAATATTGTGAATGTGATTTCATTAGATCTGGATGCCAAGCCCTTACCTATAAATTGTACCATGTGGAAGGATTTTCTCACTGCCATGGACATATGGCATGTATGCAAGTGTGTGGTGTGGTGCAGAAGAACTACTGCAGCAGGGCTAGATAGTGGTGTAAACCTTGGCTCTAGATGGTTGTCACTGTTGAAATGACACCCTGACCCCATGTGTAAAAATGGGAAAAGGGGGCTGTGGATGGATGGATGGATGGATGGATGGATGGATGGATGGATGGATGGATGGATGGATGGATGGATGGATGGACGGATGGCCGGACGGATGGCTGGCTGGATGGATGGATGGATGGATGGATGGATGGATGGATGGATGGATGGACGGACAGATATATGGTGATCAAAGTTCAGGTTGCTGTCAACCTGAATTCTCAAGTCTCTTACCACTGAATTTACTCTTAGGGGAATGTTATCAGTGCTGTGATTTCAATATTATAATTTGCAGGGGTGGTCATCTTCCCAAAGGACATAATTATGCATTTTTTTGCATTTGAGTTTTAGGCCATGCTTCTGGCTCAGTTATTTGTCTGTGCCAGACCATCCTGGAGGATAGCTACATATCTGGGGGATAAAATGATTGTACTCAGATTGCAGTTATCAGCAAATGTGGTCAACCAAAAGCCCTGTACATTTGCCTTGACTTCAGAGAAGTATATTCCAAACAGGACAGACCCAGTACCAACCCTTGTGGGATACCACTTGTAACAGGCCTCTTTGTGGAGGTGGTTTCCCCAACCCTAACTTACTGATTCCTATCCATGAGCCACTTGGCTAACTATCAAGTGACATAGGGATTTATACATACATTTGTTTGCTTGTCTGTAATATCTGAGTGAAGTATTGTGTCAGATGCCTTTGCCATGTCAAGGTAGACAGTATGCAATATTTTGTCTTCATCCATGGCTCTAATGACCTTTACAAAGAAGTCTAACAGGTTTAGTAGGCATGACCCACCCTTGATGAAGCCGAACAGTGTTTGAAAATTTCCTACGTCTTTGTTTATCATGTCCATGATAATTCTTTCCATGGCCTTGAATTTAAGACTAATCAAACTTATGGGTCTGTTGACAGTCCCCTTTTGAGTAGTGGGATGACTATTGTAGTCCTCCATTTCCTAGGGACAAAGCCTGCCTGAAGGCTGTGGTTGAATAGAGATTGAAGATGGCCTGACAGGTTGTGTATCAGGCTATTTAAGAGACATCCTGTGAGATTATTAGGACCCATTGATGCAGTGTTTAGCTTTGCAGAGTGCAGTGAGGACCTATTCTGTAGTGATGGTTGGTGTAGAAGTGGTAGAGGATATTTCCTGGGGTGGTAGCTGACAGTGATGGGGGTGTCTCAAGAGCTAGCCTGTGTGTTTAACTGGGAAGGTCTTGAGTGAATAATGCCAGTAGATTTGCTATATACTCCAATTCTGTATAGGGAGCTCCATTTACTCTAGTTCAGTACACTATTGGGTGTCCCCTTAAGGCTGTGTACATAACTGAAAAATGGTTTATGTTTACCGTAACCACGGGAAGCTATTTTTGCCTTGAAGTTAGCTTTGGTGGACTTGATTAGTCCCCTGAGATGTTATCGAGATTGATGACGGAGGTCTTTGTCTTTTGGGCCTAGCCCTTATTTTTGGACAATATTTATTTATTTTGTTGTACAACCTGCTTGTACTGGGGGTTCACCAAGAGGGCTTGCTTTTGGAGTTTGTCCTAAGTTTATTTCAGTTTAGTACTGCTGTTTTGATGCAGTTACTTGCATGTTTGTGACAGGGTTTCTGCAAACACTTCCTTAAAGACCAAATGTTCTCTGAGTTTGTGGAGGCTTGGAATTTAGCTATGCCATAACTTAATACAATGTAGTTAGCCTCAGAAAAGATCTTAAAGGTTCTGTGGTTTGTTGGGAGTTTGGGCTTTATATTTATTTCAAGGGTGACCACTTTGTGATCTGAACTGACCAGTGAGGATATTATATTGGGGGGCTGCAACATCCCCTCACATTTGTGAGTACCATATCCAGGATATCTGCACCCCTACCAGGTGCACAAACTAGCTGTTCCAAGATGTTCGTATTGATAAAATTCCAGGAATCTTTGAGCCTGCATGTTAGTGGTTTTGTATGCATCCCAATTTATGTTGGGAATAGTTGAGATCACCCATGAATATGGTGCTGGGTTATTCTGTTCATAAAGACCACAGTCTGCATTTTAAGATTATAGATTCATAGATTCTTACTAAGCTAACTGCCCTTGCGAGCCATTTTAAGCTTAGCCAATTATCCCTTGTGATACTCAAACCCTGCACCTTTTGTTTGTAAGGCAAACACCTTAACCATTAGGCCACTCTCCCACTCATTTACCATTCACATTGATCAAATTCTCTTCATCATTCCCACAGGCAAATTCTGGCCAGTGTACTGGCCTGCTTTATTGGAGACATTTTATATGCACAGTTCAAGTAGATTCAATCCAAAAATACTTCAGCTTGTAGTCCAAAGAGGTAAAAAAATAAACAAGCAAACTCATTTAACTTCTGAACACATACTCAGACACTGTTACACTCTGCTCCAGTGACAAGCTCAAATGCCAGACTGACATTTATGCAGTTTCTGTAACAAGAGTTTTTATCATGTTTAGGACTTTGAGACCCATACACATAACTGCATTGTATTCCCAGATAAGTCAGTTCCAAAGCACAAACAACACTTCCTGATTTTACATTACTGCTATATCCAATGTATGTTTCTTCTGATATGTGGTACTTTATGTAAAAAGAAGCACTGAAAAACGAAATCAGGTTTGCAGAATGTGCCATATAGTAAGCCATTATGCATGACTGCTTAAACAGAAAAATAGTATGTTGAGAGATTGCTGCCACATATACTTCTGTTAATTATCTCAGCTAAGTTCTCTTTATTTTGGTTTCTGTGTCAATTTTACACTTCTACACCATCAGTCTGACTGAACATTTTCAGTTCACTTTCACAGCAAATAATGTGTTTTTTTCTTTCTTTTTTCAAGAGTTACACTCAATTGACTCCATATACTGCATTGTATGCTATCTATACCAAAAGTAAAAAAAACTCCTGATTATGGGAACCAGACTACCTTCAGTCATGTGCATCATGCTTCAAATCAGTCACATATGCATCAATATTGTTTTCTGGTAAGAATAAAAATGTCTGACAAATGATTATGTACGCATGTACTGGGGACAACAGGCTCTGTTTTTACCAGGCCAGACAACTACCTGAGCCACTAACAATATTAATTTGATGACAGCACATATAGATATAGATCCAATACATTTGGCAGCAGTAGTTTAGTCTATCTATAACTCTGACTATAGAGTAGTTATAAAGGTAGTAGCAGACGGGAAATTAAAAGCTGTCCTTTTTGAATCAGAGTATGCCAGGGATTCTGTCATCCACATTCAGAGCAAAGTATTAACTACATCAATAGCTTTCTTGCCTGTGATGAAGATTTCTATTTATATGCCAGTTGTCTTGCAAGTTTGGGGTAGTACATATCTTTCCTCTGGCATGACACACTAATGTCTGCATCTACCCAATATGTGCCCTTTACTGGTCACTCCTACTACCACCACCATTTAGGTTGGAGGTGAGCAATCACAGAAACCATCACCACTCCCCATACAGACTGGCTTGGCTTGAATTAAGTTGTGGCCCTGCCCCCCTACGTGCTGTCATCATATCTGGTAAGTGCTGTTATCATATCTGGAAGTTCAGCTTCAGCTTTGAGGGGAAGTAATTGAGAGTGGCCCCACACCAGGTCCCAGGACATCCCCCTCCCACCCCACTCCATGACCACCAGTGTAATGAGCTCAGAAATTCATCTCTCATCTGGCCTCCAGCTTTGCTGGATGAGCACTCTCATAGCCCTGCCCACATGTCATCCCTCAGTCTTATCTGCTGAAGGTGATCAGACTTAGCCTTGTCATTCTCTGCCTACCCTATCTTTCAGTTTCAACAGGTGCTTGAGACACTAATCAAACTCAGGTCACCTGGGCCATAATCAGAGCTTCAGCTGCTGGCCTTAAGAATCAAATCCCACCTATCAGGTTTGTCTCTCAGGCCACACACCGTAAGATACAGCTCAAATATCTGAGTCTAGGGCGTACATTTTTCTGACAGTATTCCCTTCTGTTTCAGCAGGAAACAAGCAACCTCACAGTCCAGCTGTTGTCATTTCAAGGAAAAAACAGAAGACAGCCTTCCCAAAAAATCATCAGACATTATGGATGCACAGACAGAATGAATAAGAATTTATATAATTATTCGAGCTACAGGCTTATCAGGATAAAACAAATAATTACTTTGAGGAGACTGTAAAAAAAATAAATTACAGAGATTATTCCTCGGTGATCTGAAAAAAATTAACAGTATGTTTTCCAAGTGTAGGAGTGGCTTAAGACCAATTTATTTAGATTTCTAGCATTGTGGAGGGCCACCTTAATATGACCAAATTTTGGGATTGATATGTTGTACATTGGAATGTCCATCAACTGGACTCTGCTTGAAAAGGTGAAAGAAGAATTTCACTCAAGACAAGTGCCTTACCTGAATTTGTAACATGCATGGAAAGTGGACGCTTCCTTAGGGTTTGACATCTCATGTCACTTTATCCCCACAAGGACAACTACCATGTCATCATCATATTTGTCAAGTGTTAGGGTCCTAGGGCTCTTGTAATATCAGAGATCCTGATGCCTGAAAGGCAACTCATTGTAACTCTCTCTTTATCCAGTCTTCTGTTGCAGCTGTGGGTCCGAATGGTAGGTCTATGGTTGATATACATGAGGTAGATGGACTGATTTTAGCTGAGACGTAAGCTTCTTATTTCTAGCAGGCTTTGGGAGTGAGCCTTGAAATATTGTGGTGGAGGTGTATGACGTTTTTAGATAAGACGGTAGCCTCCAGATTAACTATGTGCTCACACCTATTACAGATGGAATTATTACTGAGAATAAGTTAATTGCCTGTGAGTAAAAGGCAGTTAGCATGTTGCCTTAAGAGACCTCATGCTAAAAGGCTGGCAATGGAGGTGAGTCTAACAGGTTGACCTTCCATCTTCTCCAGTAGATGAATGATGTAAACGCAGCAGAGGTTGTATATAGTTATGGTAGAATACTCATAATTCACAGTAGGCTCAGCAGTAATTGGCAGTCTTGTCTCAGATGTTACAAATTGTAAAAAAGGGTTAACACTTCAAGGTATTGTACTTTGCACCAAGCAGGCAGGAAGACATGAAAAGGGGGATAACTCTGGTAACTCAAGGTTTAGCAGTCTAAGAGGAGGAACGTCCCAGTTTGTTCTTCTAGTGCTTGCAAATATGAACAGATGAGATGGGACCAGGTGAAGATTCCAAAAATAAAATTATAATAAGGGCTGGAATCTCAAGAGTCGCTAAGTTTAAAATAGCAACATGGTTTGGCTGGTTGGTCACTCTGTATTCTGGATCTGTGGTATACAATGGGTGAACAAATCTATTTAAATAGCTTAATGGGAGCAAATTTGCAAAATGATGTTTTTACGCTTTCTGACAACAGCCACAGAAAGGTGGAGACTGAAAGAATTCTTTGGTCAAATTAACATAAATGGAGGACTGCAAGAGAGGCACTGGGTTTAAGTAAACAATAAGAACATGGTGTGAAGGTGGGAAAATTCTTCAGGCGCTTAGCTCTGTCGTTGAATGGCATGAAACTATGTCAAATCAGCATCAGTTTAAAAGTACTCAAGATATTCATATGCTGATTTACTTTTGCTATTCACTCTCAAGTATTCCCTGTAAAAAAGGATATTAGCTCAATAGGAACTGTTGGTCAACAAAAGAAATAAATTAAGTAAACAGGTAACTCTTGGTGACACACATACATACATTCATAAATAAGCACATGCAAATAAATACAAGTCTGAAAAATACACAAGTCAAAAGATGACCTTCTCAAGGAAGTGCAACTGGAAAACTGTATTGGAATATTTAGCTATTAAAACCCATCACTGTTCAGCAGATGACTAATGCCATGATGCCAACTGAAATTCCTAGTTATGGTTTGGCAGTGAAAGAATCAGGCAGGAATGATGACCAGTGAACAGGGCTTGTTCATCCGAGGGATAGCCAATGCTCCAGTCATTGCAGCAGTGATGCCTGACATATGCACATACCCTGTATGCAGTGCCAGATTGGGGTGTGTGAGCTTAGCTTTGGCAATGTGGTTACCATAACCTCTACTGCTCATGGTCAAAAGGTGTGCATACATAGGTGGGAAACACTGAAAGCATAAACAGTGATGTAAGTGCACAATTCAGTCATCAGAGGAGACATTAGGCAATCTAAAAATATCCCTGAATGTCACTACAAAGAATGACACAGCTGGTGGGGTGACTGCATTGGGCAGTTGTCAGGTCTGTGAAAAAACAGGGTCTGCCCTTGCATGTAGTACTCCAATCTGTGGGTGGGGGGAGCCAAACCTTCAGGTTATCAGGATAAAGGAATTGCCTGTCCTTGAAGGCTGACCAAAGCACCTAGTTGGGAAAGGACACTAAACAACATCAATGTCTGTTGGGATGACAGCAATATATATATATATGGGTCCTAGCTGGTTGACCCAATTTACATTTGTATGAAAGAAGCAACAAAAACGCACTTCAGCGAAACCACAATCCACCTAACCACAAAACACTGAGACATCAGGAATAAATACATCACGCAAACAAAAATGCAGAATCTCTATTTTTGCAGTGGGGCAAGCCCCCCTGCACCTCCATGTGGGGGGATGTACCCCACACCCCCTGCAAATTATATATACCAACTCCAAGATCGCATTGCAGTAACAACACTGGTGAATAACCTGACCGTTACTGTAGTGCGATCTGCATATGCAACTAAAAAGGGGTATACAATTACTTTGATGATACACACTGTTAACTTTAAAAAACTTTCTTACAGCTGCTGGCATACCCACCAAGTAACAACACTGTTACACACATGTGGTCCTGTGTGTCTCACACTACAAGGACCACTTTCACGTAAACGGAACTCGGCAAATTGAGGTTTCGGTGTAGTGCATT